>NC_044039.1:149176272-149476272 GCF_901765095.1 Microcaecilia unicolor
AACAGAGATCAAAGTTCTGGACTGAGAAAAAAATGGAGGGTGAATAAAAATGGGCGCCATTCGCACCACTTACACAGTGGCGGTTCCCGAAAGCGCGCCTGACACCTCCGCAACAAGCGGAGTAGGGCGGAACATCAAGAAAGGAAAAATAAATAACAGCCAGTGAACTATGCTGCGAAAAACCGGAGAAAACAGAGAATCCGAATAAAACAGAACTCCGTAATAGAGAAACTGCAGCTGCAGCCTAAAAAGGCGGCCTTCCGCGCCAAAACTAAAAGAACGAAATTGCTGACAGCACCAAATGAAGAAACTCGAAAGACACAGGTATCCGCAGAAAACTTGAAGGAGCCGAGAGCGTTTACAGTCCGGCGCTGCGAAAAACCGGCTGCAGCCTCCCCTGATTGGCGATACTCTCGCCACCCGAAAAAAATCAACTTGTCGCGCCCCAATTTTTTTTTTTTTAATAAGCCTGCGCCCGCTGTCCAAACGCGAGGGAACGGAGGGAGAAATTCTGAGAAAGAAAGTGGCTCGTTAAAGGCCCCGTCAACATTATTTTCTTCCATTTCCTCCCCCTCTTTTTTTTTTTACACAGCTAAATTAGCAAAGAAAAAACACTCAAGAACAAAAGAATAACCCAGAGCTGTCTGCCTGGTAGAAAACTGGGGATTGTCTTTTTTTTTTTTTTTAAACAGCAAAGCCTGCTCGTTAAAAAGCTGGGGAAAGAAAATACTTGAAACCTCCTAAAATGGCTGCCTCTCCCAAAGACCATACACCTTGCTAACCAAAGGGTAGTCCTTCCCAGCTAAGTATGGGAGATGGGGAGGATAGGGGGGAGGGACTCGGGGCACCCGAGTGTAACACCCCCAGAGGCTGTAAAAGAAAGAAAAGAAAACCTTATCTGTCCAGCGTCTAATAGAGAATTCCTAGGCACAGAAGGAGAAGTAGCAATATTGTTTTTATTATTAGCCTCTAAAAGAGAAAGAGAAAGAAAGAGACTAAAGGGTTCGCTTCCTACCTGCTGGGAGACTGACAAAATACTGGGGCTAAGGTCACATGGCCAGGGCTCCTATTGGCTCTCTAGAGTCAGAGTTTTTCAGTCTCCACCTGCTGGTAGGCGAGCACAACCCATCAGTCCAATCCTGGTCCGGTCCGGAGGGACGCTAAGGAAGCACCATTTAGCCATCTAGCAAATCTTTGATGTGTCTTATTTTGTTTCAACTTTTTATTGACGATACAACAGGCTTAATAATCAACAATCTCAATATACAGTCGATGGAGGAGTGGCCTAGTGGTTAGGGTGGTGGACTCTGGTCCTGGGGAACTGAGTTCGATTCTCACTTCAGGCACAGGTAGCTCCTTGTGACTCTGGGCAAGTCATTTAACCCTCCATTGCCCAGGTACAAATAAGTACCTGTATATGATATGTAAGCCGCATTGAGCCTGCCATGAATGGGAAAGCGCGGGGTACAAATGTAACAAAAATAAAATAAAATAAATAAATCCCAACAAAAGGATGATAACACAATAATAGATATATCCGCATAAATTTTTTCATTTTCTCCCCCTCCCTCCCAAAACCCCTGGGTCACAGCAAATTCTGAACCAAATACTGAAACAACCTCTCCCCCCACATAATAAACAGACTACAAAATTGGACCACCCTCCCCTCGCATGGTCCTAGCACTTGTGACGTACAGATTTATCTTGCGACACCAAAGGAACAATTGAACAATACCATCACCAACATGTACCACTTCTTCCTCCCCCCTATTCCCTCCCTCCCAGCCCTTCCCCACTACCCACCTCCCTACTTCCCCTCCTCCCCCCCAACACCCCTTAATACTGGTTAGGGCACATTACCAAAACTTATCCAACTCCCCCTATTTATTGGTTGATTACCAGACTGCATGGGTGAACAATTTTTTTCGTTTAGGGGAGATCCTCGCCTCCATAGCTGCCTGAAGATGCACTTGATTCCACCAATGCCAATAAGCTGGCGGCTCCAAGGAAGTCCAGTATTGTAAAACATTTTCGAGCCACCAAATGCAATTTCCGACACAAAAGACTGGGATAACGGCCTAAAGGAGCAAAAAGCTCCAGGTTGATCCAGCAAGAACTGGCCCTCCGTCCCCTGAATTATTCTCCCTAACAGCCCAAACAAAAAAATTCTCACTTGCATCCAAATCATGTGATAGAACAATTTGGGAGTGATGTGTCTTATTTTAAAATATTTGTATTAAACAGATCTCTAGCAGTTCTCCACATATTCCAATATATACAAAAACATCAGCAAACACATACTATCAAGTTAAGCTGGTTTCTGAGGGGAAGCAAGGGAGGCAAATTTATTAAAGATATGAGAGAATTCCTTGTTCCAAAAGTCAGCATGGCCTTCTAATAACAGAGCACAAAAAGCAACGATTGTACATATGAGAATATTCTTATGTTTCCTCTGTGAAATTAGAAAAGTCTTGGTGAGGGTGAGAAATTGTATCTGAAGGATGTCCGGCCTTTGCCCCAGTAATCGAAAACAAGCTGGCAAGAATACAGAAGTCATACAAATAGTGGCAATTATTTATTTTTATGTTTTAAAGGTTGTGAAAACATCACTGAGGAAGCTCAGATAAAATGTATTTTTTAGTCATTTTAAACAAACCTAAAGGCATGGTTAGGAAGACAGGATCCTGAAGTGAAGTCATTTACTATGGACATAATTTTTTCTCCTAAAATTCGGTTGCCTCTGCAGCAGTGTTAGAAATTGTGGCTGTACATATCAACTCAAGGGGTGTTGAACTCTTCACTGTCATAAATTGATCCCACTTTATATAGAGCTGTGTTATATGGTGTCTACAGTTAAGTACATAAGCACCCAGCCTTAGATTGTACCTTATACTGTTTCTTGTTTTCTGTGCTTTTTGCAGATACAATGACCGACTGTCTCTCTCTTGCTGGTTCCCCTGAAGGCCAGCAGCAAATTAGGCCCTGCCCACAGCACACCCAGAACTAACATCATGCTGGTACCGCTCAAACTGAAATGCATTTTGAGGCGCTTGCCTCAAGAGCAGGACATGCTCCTTAGTGAAAGATTGAAAAGCCAAATGAGATAAGTAATTCTATGGTATTTTTTTTTTTTTACATTTCTACCTAGTTTACATGCTTTATTTTTCACTTCTCTCTTACTATGGCTCAGGTCTACCTGGTCCCTGTGCTTTGGGGATATAGACCTCTATGCCCCATGTCTCTCCCTTCTATTCCTGCTACTGCGGATAGATGCTCTTCCATCTGTATGTCCGGGATCTTGTTACTTACGTACTCTTTCCATATTTTATGCTTGAGACTTGGATTTTTGATTCGGAATTTGCTTATCTAGCTCAAGCCTGTCCTGTTGGGTACTCTTATTTCTCTGAACAGCAGCCTACCGGGTGGGATGTGGGCCTGGTGATTTTTTTTCTCCTCCACGCTTTTACTCAGCTCCAGTGCCCTCCGGATATTCAGTCACGGGAGGTCTTCAGATTTTGTCTTTGTTCAATGCTGCCTGCTGACTTTCTGCCTCTCTACCATCCTCCGCCTATGAATTCTCTCTTGATAATTTACGATCTCTCATTAGCTATTACAGTCTCTGTACTCAATATCCGGTAATATTAGGGGATCTTAATATGCATCTGGATGACTCCTCTGCTCCTTTTAGTAGGGACTTTGGCACGTTCCTTGACGATTTTGATCTTATTCAATATGTATCAGGGCAACTATCAGGCAAGGTACAATCTGGATGCTATTCTGACATCTGCATCTGGTCCTCCTCCTTTGTCCGTTACTGGGCATATCCCACTTCCATGGATCGACCACTCTTGCTTTCGATTACTGGGGCAAAGCCCGGACAGCCTTCAGGTACAATTTCTCACCCTCAGCGAGACTTTCCTAATTTCACAGAGGAAACATTTAAGAATATTCTCTTATGTACAATCATTGCTTTTACTGTTCTGTCCTTAGAAGGCCATGCTGACTTTTGGAACAAGGAATTCTCTCATATCTTTAATGAATTTGCCTCCCTTGCTTCCCCTCAGAAACCAACTCTTAGATGCCCAAATGAGCGATAGATTACTAGGGATCTTTCATTGTTAAAGGAGAAATTAGACCTTACCTGCTAATTTGCTTTCCTTTAGTCCCTCTGGACCAGCCCACAATGTGACTGATGGGTTGCGCACACCTTCCAGCAGGTGGAGACTGAGAAAAAAAACTGTGACTCTACAGAGAGCCAATAAGAGCCCTTGGCAACAAGAGAAAGATCCAGTAACAAAGTACCAAAGCAGAAGGAAGTAAAACAATAAGTAAATGGTCTGTGCATACGACAGTCTGAGCAGCCACTGGCACATTGCCAACACAGGGTGTGTGCCACCAACAATAATGTGACCAATGACATGCCCCTGCATATCATGCACAGAAGCTTTCATGCTGAACCACAGAATTTGTGTTTTCTTTTTTTTTTTAACAATGAAACCAGAAACCAGCAACACAGCTCCCAAGAAAACAGTATCACTTAACTCTTGAAGACACATAAAACCTAAAGGGAGGGATTTGAACCGGTCTAGAGGGACCAAAGGAAAGCAAATTAGCAAGTAAGGTCTAGCTTCTCCTTCCTTAGCGTCCCTCCGGACAAGCCCAGAATGTGACTGATGGGAAGTAACAAAGCAGTAAGATTATGGGAGGGACCCTAACAGCCCCACTGTCAAAACGTGTGCCCCGAAAACAACTTGCTGATGACTCAGGAGGTCCAATTGATAGTGCTTAGAAAAGGAATGCAAAAAAGACCAAGTCGCCGCCTTACAAATGTCCTCCGGAGGCACCAGACAAAGCTCTGCCCAAAAAGTAGCCTGACCTCTGGTAGAGTGAGCCTTAACTCCTTCCGGAACAGCTTTCCCTAAAAGAAGTAAGCTGATGCAATAATTTCCTTAAGCCAACGAGAAATAGTGGGCTTAAAAGCCATAAGTCCTTTGCGTGAACCTCCGATCGGACCGACAAATGTCCTCAGTAGACTTGACATAATGCTTGAGAAATCTTTAGACATCCAAAAGCTTCAAGAGACGCTGCTCCTCCGACCCGGAGAAAGAACCTAGAACAGGCAACATCACCAGTTGAGATGAATGAAAACGAGTCAATACCTTGGGCAGAAAAGAAGGAACTGGTCTTAAAACCACTCGATCCAAGCTAAATTCCAAAAACAGAGACCTACACGAAACAGCAAGCAACTCCGAAACTCTCCTAGCTGAGGCAATAGCCACTAAAAACAATGACTTCAGGGTTAAGTCCTTCAAAGTACAAGAAGATAAAGGCTCAAAGGGAGGCTTGGTAAGAACGAGTGTACCAAATTAAGATCCCAGCGGGGAAAAGAACAGCGAGACGGAGGACGTAGGAAGCTAACCCCTCTTTAAAAACGGAACACATCCAGGAGGCTAGCCAGCGATCTTCCTTGAACATGACCTCGAAAACACGACAGAGCTGCAATGTGCACTTTTAAGAGAAGCCAAAACAAAGCCTTTGTCAAAACCATGCTGCAGAAAATCCAAAATTTGCAAGACGAACGGGGGAAAGAGAGCTATCCTGAGCTCCTCACACCAGGCCTCAAAAATCCTCCAGGTCCGAACATAATTCAAAGAGGTAGAACGCCGACGAGAGCGAAGCATAGTAGCAATTACGTTAGCGGAGCATCCCCTCTTGTCAATCTCGCAAGCTCAAGAGCAAGACAGAATCGACCCAGATCCGGATGAAACACCGGGCCCTCAGTCAAAAGATCCTGCCTGACCGGGAGCTTGAACGGATCCTCTACTAGAAGCAGCTGAAGATCGATGTACCAGGGTCTGCGAGGCCAATCTGGCGTCACCAAGATCAGATGGCCCCTGTGCATCTCGACTCTCTGAAGTAGACGACCTATCAATGGCCAGGGAGGAAAGCCACAAAGAAGACCAGTCGGCCAGGGAGCAAACAGGTCCATCTTGGGGAACCCCCAACGGTTCACCACCGCCCGATACGCCACATCGCTTAGAACCCACTCCCCGGGATCTAGCATGTTTCGACTGAGAAAGTCTGCCTGAACATTTTGAACTCCTGCCACATGAGCCGCTGACAGCGCCACCAGATGCATCTCTTGATCACTGTAACAGCTGTGACGCTTCCTGCTCCAACTGCCGACTCCTCGTTCCTCCTTGCCAATTGATGTAAGCCACTGCTGTGGCATTTTCTGACATCACGCAGACTGCCTCGCCCCTCAACAGACGGGCAAAGGTCTGGATTCTTAGTCTAAATGCCCTAGTCTCTAATAGATTTATTGAGCAAGATCTCTCCTGAGGAGACCACATGCCTTGAGCATACTGTCCCCGACAGTAACATAGTAACATAGTAGATGACGGCAGAAAAAGACCTGCATGGTCCATCCAGTCTGTCCAACAAGATAAACTTATATGTGTATACCTTACCTTGATTTGCACTTGCCTTTTTCAGGGCACAGACTGTACAAGTCTGCCCAGCACTATTTCCCGCCTCCCAACCACGAGTCCCGCCTCCCATCTCCGGCTCTGGCACAGATCGTATAAGTCTGCCCTCCACTATCCTCGCCTCCCAACTACCAACCTCTCTTCCCCCACCTGCTCCGCCACCCAATTTTGGCTACGCTTCTGAGGATCCATTCCTACTGCACAGGATTCCTTTATGCACATCCTACACGTTTGAATTCCGTTACCGTTTTCATCTCCACCACCTCCCGCGGGAGGGCATTCCAAGCATCCACCACCCTCTCCATGAAAAAATACTTCCTGACATCTTTTTTGAGTCTGCCCCCCTTCAATCTCATTTCATGTCCTCTCGTTCTACCGCCTTCCCATCTCCGGAAAAGATTTTTTTGCAGATTAATACCTTTCAAGTATTTGAACGTCTATATCATATCACCCCTGTTCCTCCTTTCCTCCAGGGTATACATGTTCAGGTCAGCAAGTCTCTGCTCATACGTCTTGGAACGCAAATCCCATACCATTCTCGTAGCTTTTCTTTGCACCGCTTCCATTTTTTTAACATCCTTCGCAAGGTACGGCCTCCAAAACTGAACACAATACTCCAGGAGGGGCCTCACCAACGACGTGTACAGGGGCATCAACACTTCCTTTCTTCTGCTGATCACACCTCTCTCTATACAGCCTAGCAACCTTCTCGCTACGGCCACCGCCTTGTCACACTGTTTCGTCGCCTTCAGATCCTCGGATACTATCACCCCAAGATCCCTCTCCCCCTTAGTACCTATCAGACTCTCCCCGCCTAACACATAAGTCTCTCGTGGGTTTCTACTCCCTAAATGCATCACTTTGCATTTCTTCGCATTGAATTTTAATTGCCAAACCTTAGACCATTCTTCTAGCTTCCTCAGATCCCTTTTCATGCTTTCCACTCCCTCCCGGGTGTCCACTCTGTTGCAAATCTTAGTATCATCCGCAAATAGGCAAACTTTACCTTCTAACCCTTCGACAATGTCACTCACAAATATATTGAACAGAATCGGCCCCAGCACCGATCCCTGAGGCACTCCACTACTCACCTTTCCCTCCTCCGAGCGAACTCCATTTACCACCACCCTCTGTCATCTGTCCGTCAACCAGTTCCTAATCCAGTTCACCACTTCCAGACCTATCTTCAGCCCATCTAGTTTATTTAAGAGCCTCCTGTGGGGAACCGTGTCAAAAGCTTTGCTAAAATCTAAGTAGATTAGGTCTATAGCATGTTGATGATTCAGTTCTCCAGTTACCCAATCAAAGAATTCAATGAGATTCGTTTGGCACGATTTCCCTCTGGTAAAACCATGTTGTCTCGGATCTTGCAACTTATTAGCTTCTAGGAAATTCACTATCCTTTCCTTCAGCATGGCTTCCATTACTTTTCCAATAACCGAAGTGAGGCTTACCGGCCTGTAGTTTCCAGCTTCTTCCCTATCACCACTTTTGTGAAGAGGGACCACCTCCGCCGTTCTCCAGTCCCTCGGAACCTCTCCTGTCTCAAAGGATTTATTAAACAAATCTTTACGAGGACCCGCCAGAACCTCGCTGAGCTCCCTCAATATTCTGGGGTGGATCCCGTCCAGTCCCATGGCTTTGTCCACCTTTAGCTTTCCAAGTTGTTGATACACACTCTCTTCCATGAACGGTGCTCTATCCACTCCATTCTCAGGTGTACTTTTGCCAGTTCCTCGCGGTCCTTCTCCAGGATTTTCTTCAGTGAAAACCGAACAAAAGTATCTATTTAGCAAATTGGCTTTTTCTTCATCATTATCTACATAGCGGTTCGCTGTATCTTTTAGTCTCACAATTCCCTTTTTAGTCCTTCTTCTTTCACTAATATATCTTAAGAAATTTTTGTCGCCCCTCCTTACATTTCTAGCCATTTGTTCTTCCGCTTGCGCCTTCGCCAGACGTACCTCTCTCTTGGCTTCTTTCAGTTTCATCCGGTATTCCTCCCCGTGTTCCTGTTCTTGAGATTTTCTATATTTCTGGAACGCTAACTCTTTAGCCTTTATTTTCTCAGCCACTTGCTTGGAGAACCATATCGGTTTCCTTTTTCTCTTGCTTTTATTTACTCTCCTTACATAAAGGTCTGTGGCCCTATTTATTACTTCTTTCAGCCTGGACCACTGCCCTTCCACTTCATGTACGTCCTCCCAGCCCATCATCTCCTTCCTCAGGTATTCCCCCATTTTACTAAAGTCAGCACGCTTGACATCCAGGACTTTGAGTTTAGAGTGGCCGCCCTCCACTTCAGCTGTTATATCAAACCAAACCGTTTGATGGTCACTGCTTCCCAGGTGTGCACCCACTCGCACATTTGACACACTATCCCCATTTGTGAGCACCAGATCCAGCATCGCTCCCTCCCTCGTGGGTTCCGTCACCATCTGTCTGAGCAGAGCACTTTGGAAAGCATCCACGATCTATTTCTTTCCGATTTTGCAGACGGAACCTTCCAATCTACATCCGGCAGATTGAAATTTCCCATCAACAGAACCTCTTTTTTCTTTCCTAATTTTTGAATATCCGCGATCAGATCTTTATCTAGTTCCTCTAATTGTGTCGGGGGTCTGTAGACAACACCCACTTGGACTGAGGTTCTATCCTCTCTTTTTAAGGTGATCCATATCGCTTCTTCTTTTCCCCAGGTCCCTGTCATTTCAGTCGCCATGATATCATTCCTCACATACAGAGCTACTCCTCCACCTTTACGACCCTCTCTATCCTTCCTAAATAGATTATAGCCTGGTATGCTTGTATCCCATTTGTGGGAACCGCTGAGCCATGTCTCTGTGATTGCAACAACATCTAAGTCTGCCTCCAACATCAGGGCTTGAAGGTCATGAACTTTAATGCTTAGACTACGAGCATTTGTGGCCATCGCTTTCCATCTATATTTCTTGGTATGTGTTTCAACATTAGTGATTTGGGGGTGTCTTTTCACTTTGGGTACCTTCATGTCTTTTTGTTCCAACTCTATTGCTTTTTCCTCTGCCTCAGTTCTATTTTCAGGAGCATTACAGTGCTGTAATGGAGCAAAATAATTCTTTAGTGGCAACACTTGTGCGGGTGGATGCTTCTGTGTCACCTGACGAAGTCTGCCTGAGCCTACTGTGAACCATCTGTTCTTATGTGGTTTTATTCTTTAAGGGAGTGGTGAGAAGCTATTTTCTGTGCAGTCCTAGAAGCTGCTTTAATTGTATCCAATTCTTGCATTACTTTACTGAGCTCTTGTTGTAAACTAGATAGCTGAAGACAGATAGGACAAGCTTTAAGTCTCCAGATGATTGGCCTTGAAACTAAAGCACCACAATTATTGCAGAGAATAAAAGTCATCTTGATTGGTTGAAATGGGTATGAACAGGTGTACTATGTTGGGTTAACAGTCTGCAAGACTGCCTTTGTATGATTGAGTAAGGTAATGAGGTTTGGTTTGTCTATAAATGAGTGGAAAACCTTGGGGTGGGTGGGATTATATGTCCCAAAGTGTCAGCTAACTACTGTTGTTAAGGCAATTCTCTAGATGGGGACCAGAATTGGTACAGTCTAATCAAAGAATTTTCAATTGATTTAACTTTCAAAATTGCCCTAGAATATAAAACTTTCCTTCTTGTGATATAAATCTAAATATTCCCAATAATTATAATAATAGCAGTTTCAGCAATGTAAAATGCTACTTCAGAGCCTCAATTGAGTGCTATGCAGTTTAAAACAGCCTCTCCTCTCTATCAGAGCTTGGCAGGAAAAGAAAGAAAGAAAGAAAAAAGGTTACACAGGGCAAATTAATTAATTAAGCAATAAGCATTAAATTAAAGAGAATATCAGGTATCTCACCTATAGCCAGAAAGTTGAGAAGTTTGGAATTTAAAGGTCAGAATTTACTTTACTGTGCAAGAGTTAGGTTCCATCCCTGGAGACTGGCATCTGTTGTAACCACCTTCCACTTGGGCTGATCCAGAGGCATTCCCTTAGTCATACTGGCATCTCGCAGCCACCAACGTAGGCTGCTCGTCACCTGAACCGGAAGTGACAATTTCTGATGTAGAGAGTCCTTCTGTGATGACTACCAAGAAAGAAGCGACCTCTGAAGCGGCCTCTTGTGAGCCCTGGCCCAGGGCACTGCCTCGATCGCCGCCACCATGGAACCCAGGACCTGAAAATAATCGTTGGCCGCTGGCCTCGGTGACTGCAATAAGTGACGAATCTGAGACTGCAATTTGAGGACACGAGCCGGCAGAAGAAAAACACGGCATTGCAACATGTCGAAACAGACTCCCAGGTACTCCAACGACTGAGATGGCTGCAGACAGATCTTTTGTGCACTGACTACCCAACCTAGGGACATCAAGAAGTCTACTACTCGAGCTGTCACCTGAACGCTCTCTCCTGGTAAGACTTTGCTCTGATCAACCAATCATCTAAATAAGGATGGACTAGAATGCCTTCCATTCTGAGTGCTGCGGCTCCTACGACCATGACTTTGTTAAACGTCCAAAAAGCAGTCACAAGCCCGAAAATGAAAATGCTGGCCGAGCACCGCAAACTGAAGGAAATGTTGGTGTGCCGGTCAAATAGGGATATGCAAGTAGGTTTCTGTGAGGTCGAGCGACGTCAGAAACTACCCGGTCTGCACCGCCACAATGACCGACCGCAAAGCTTCCATACGAAACGAGGGCACCCTGAGGGCTCGATTGACCGTCTGGAGATCTAAAATCAGCCTGAAGGAACCCTCTTGCTTGGGAACCAAAAAGTATATGGAGTAACGTCCTAGACATTGCTCTGCCAAAGGAACTGGACAAATAGCCTGAAGGTCGAGAAGTCTGTTTGGAGTGTCCCCGACAGCCCTGGTTTTGAGCAGAGAATGGCAGGGAGATGCCACGAAAGTGTTTGTCAAAGGACGAGCAAACTCGAAGGTAAACCCCATCGCGAATAACCTCTAGAACCCACTGGTCTGAAGTAATTTGGGCCCACCTCCCATAAAACTGCGCCAACCGAGCTCCTACCTGAACCAGAGGCTGGGCCCGCAAACCTTCACTGCTGAGGACGGGAGGAACGAGAAAGAATTTCCCGTTTCCCGAACGTCTCTACGACCACTCCAAAAGGAGTAGGTCCTCTGAAAAAAAAACTAGGATCATTGAAACGGAACTACTCTGCCTGGTCTATACCGAAAATCACAGCCCCTACCATGGCCAGAAAAAAACACCACGTCCAAGCCCCCTGGGACAATCCTCAGGAAGCCTTGAAACTTTAGCCTCACCCAGGCTACGTAGCAGCTTATTCAACTCATCGCCAAAGAGAAAAAAAAACCCTAAAAAGAAATTTACTAAGCTTGGACTTAGAGGCCGCATCCGTAGACCAGCCACAAAGCCAAAGAGAGTGACGGGCTGCCACGCGAAGAGCCACAGACTTAGAAGAGGCCCGAAAAAAGTTGTAAAGAGCATCCGTCAAAAAGGCCGAACCCATTTCCAACTTCGCCACCGGCATCTATCACTGAAAAATCATCAGAAGAATGGTCCAAGACCTTTTCAGACCAAAGAAAACAGGCTCTCGCTACTAAAGAAGCACAGATAACAGCCTGCACTGCCAGAGCAGAAACATCAAAACTATTCTTTAACAAGGATTCTATATGGCGATCCTGGACATCCCGCTATCCATGGGAACCGTATTTCGTTTAGTGACTGCGGACACTACGGCATCCACCACTGAAGGGTGTAATAGATCCTTGTCTGAATCCGGAACAGGATAAAGCCGGAGCATGGATCTGGCAAGTCGAAAGGCAGAATCCGGAACCTCCCACTGTGCCTGAATGATGTCCCTAATATCCTGATGCATTGGTAAAGTCTTGCCTGGCCTACGAATACCTTTCACCAGTAAATCCACCTTTCTGGACTCCGCCACTGGAGTCTCCTGCTCCTCAAATCGCAAGGTAGTGGAAACCCGAGAAATAAGCTCATGCAGGTCATCTTTATGAAAATTTCTCACCACTGAAGGATCTTACCATCCAGAGAGCGGCTGCGCACCATTTTCCAGCTGACCGAGGTCCTCAGGAAAATGACCTTCCGGAAACACCTATGTCTCCTCCAAGGATGGCATTTCCTGGTCCAAATCAAAAGAAAAATCCTCTTCTAAATCTCAAAACTGCCTGGGCTGCTTGGCCCTCCTGGGGCCTCTTCACTGAAGCCTCTCCTGGAGCAGCTTTGTGCAAGAAAAAAGCTTAGTACATTTGTATCACAAAGTCAGACGGGAAGCCACCTTCACCCGTTGAAGAAACAGGAGTCTGAGGCAGAGCTGGTAGAGAGGCCGGTAAAGCAGGCAGGGATGCAGCATTTAGAGGGGAAGACAAAATGGTGACGTTTCCCGCCGAAATCAGCGCTGCCCGCAAGGCTGACCAGACCGCACTTAAAACTCCCAAATCGGACCCCCCCCCCCCCAACATTTTTACAGCTCCTGCTCCCTGTTCCGATGAAGCATCTTCCGCGGTGCAAAACTTCCAAGCACCGCTTGAGCCAACTCCCTGCCGCTGACAGACTGAACAGCAGCGGAGCTTCTCTGCCTAAGCCAACTGCTAACCAAAACAGGAGCCAGAAAAAACAACAGCAAACCGTCACAGAGATAAAACAGAAGCTGTCTTGCTTGTTTAAAGAGAAGGTAAGGGCAGAGAACCAAAATCAAAGTTCGTTTTTTTTTTTTTGTTTGTTTCTCGTGGCTGCCTCTTCCCCTGAAGAGCTTGGGGGAACTGCCTTTCTGTGCTGAGATTTCCTTTTTTTTTTTTTTTTACTCAAGCACAGCTTAAAAGATTACCTGGGAGGATATGGGGGGAGGGACCCAGCCACCAGAGTTTGACACCCCCGAAGTGACCCCCCAGGGAGCCTCTGCCTCTAAATAACAGGCTTTTTTTCCTTTTTTAAACGTATACGGATGCACAGAAGAAATAAATTCACCCAAACCAAGATATTAAAACCAACTAAAAGAAGTACAGCAAGAAATAGAAAAAATGTAAAGAATATAACAAATATAATATAAAGAATGAGACTGAAGGGCTCACCATCTTCCACCTGCTGGAGACTGAGATTACTGGATCTTTCTCTTGCTGCCAAGGGCTCTTATTGGCTCTCTCTAGAGTCACAGTTTTTTTTTCTCAGTCTCCACCTGCTGGAAGGCGTGCACAACCCATCAGTCACATTCTGGGCCAGTCCGGAGGGACGCTAAGGAATAGTCAGTTACATCACTGTGAACGACACTGGAAGAAGTACTGTAGTTCTCTGACCTGTCAATGATAAACTACTATGGCAATGACCTAAAGGCTGCTATTAATGCTGCTGCAACAAGAAGATATTATTCCTGTTTGATTGGTCTGGTATCCAATACAGGAAAGCTGTACCCAGTTATACATTCTCTCTTACTACTAGGCCTTCCTCTCTACTGCTGTCTGCAGATAATCTGACAGTAGATTTGCTTCCACAAATTTTATAAAGTTCTTACCTTACTGTAGGCAGAAAAAGACCACATGGCCTATCTATGCCATCCACTCTCCCTATCATTCCCTTAGAGGTCCTATGCACTTGTCCCAAGCTCTCTTTAATTCAGATATTGTTTTTGTCTGCATCACTTCCACCAGGAGGCCGTTCCACGAATTCACTGCCTTTTTAGTGAAGAAATATTTCCTCAGGTTACTTCTGAGTCTATCCTCTTTCACCTTCATCCTATGCCCCCTCGTTCTAGTTTCCTTCCAATTCAATGACACTTGCCTCCTGTGCATTTATGCCACATTGGTATTTCATATCTCCCCTCTCCTGCCTTTCTTCCAAAGTATACATATTGTGATCTTTAAATCTGTCCCCATACACTTTATGACAGACCACTGACCATTTTAGTAGCCTTCTACTGTGACTACAGTAGTTCATTCTATATCAACGTTCTGTTGAAATGATAATGTGGCAGCACTTGAGTTAACATTTGCCGGACAATACAAATATTTACAAAGCTTTAAAGGCTATGAGGACCACCAGGGCACCATCAGACCCTACTCCATCATGGTTTTTGGTTTTATGCGCTGTTTCTCTTCCCGTCTTATAGATTTTTTGCAGTCTATGATCAATACTACCTTGAAAACTGGCATAGTTCTGCCCATTGGAAGGTCGCAAGTATATACCCTCAATTGAAAGGGAACACTATGGACACCTCTGTTCCATCCAATTATCACCCTATATTCCAACTGCCTTATGTTTCAAAGATCAAACAATAAATAAATTATCTTGCTCTTAAAAAAACGAGGAAAAAAAACAAAAAGAGTATGCCACAGATAGTGAATGATACATACCTGTAGCAGGTGTTCTCCGAGGACAGCAGGCTGATTGTTCTCACGACTGGGGTGACGTCCGCGGCAGCCCCCACCAACCGGAAAAAGCTTCGCGGGACGGTCGGCACGCAGGGCACGCCCACCGCGCATGCGCGGCCGTCTTCCCGCCCGTCCGCGACCGCTCCCGCCAGTTGAATGACTAGCAAAAAGATGAAAACGCAACTCCAAAGGGGAGAAGGGAGGGTAGGTGAGAACAATCAGCCTGCTGTCCTCGGAGAACACCTGCTACAGGTATGTATCATTCACTTTCTCCGAGGACAAGCAGGCTGCTTGTTCTCACGACTGGGGTATCCCTAGCTCTCAGGCTCACTCAAAACAAGAACCCAGGTCAATTGAACCTCGCAACGGCGAGGGTATAACAGAAATTGACCTACGAAGAACAACTAACTGAGAGTGCAGCCTGACCAGAATAAATTCGGGTCCTGGAGGGTGGAGTTGAATTTACACCCCAAACAGATTCTGCAGCACTGACTGCCCGAACCGACTGTCGCGTCGGGTATCCTGCTGGAGGCAGTAATGTGATGTGAATGTGTGGACAGATGACCACGTCGCAGCTTTGCAAATTTCTTCAATAGTGGCTGACTTCAGGTGGGCCACCGACGCTGCCATGGCTCGAACACTATGAGCCGTGACATGACCCTCAAGAGCCAGCCCAGCCTGGGCGTAAGTGAAGGAAATGCAATCTGCTAGCCAATTGGAGATGGTGCGTTTCCCGACAGCGACCCCGAGCCTGTTAGGGTCGAAAGAAACAAACAATTGGGCGGACTGTCTGTGGGGCTGTGTCCGCTCCAAGTAGAAGGCCAATGCTCTCTTGCAGTCCAATGTGTGCAACTGACGTTCAGCAGGGCGGGTATGCGGCCTGGGGAAGAATGTTGGCAAGACAATTGACTGGTTAAGATGGAACTCCGACACCACCTTCAGCAGGAACTTTGGGTGGGTGCGGAGCACTACTCTGTTGTGATGAAATTTGGTATATGGAGCATGAGCTACTAGGGCTTGAAGCTCACTGACTCTACGAGCTGAAGTAACTGCCACCAAGAAAATGACCTTCCAGGTCAAGTACTTCAGATGGCAGGTATTCAGTGGCTCAAAAGGAGGTTTCATCAGCTGGGTGAGGACGACGTTGAGATCCCATGACACTGTAGGAGGCTTGACAGGGGGCTTTGACAAAAGCAAGCCTCTCATGAATCGAACGACTAAAGGCTCTCCAGAGATGGCTTTACCTTCCACACGATAATGGTAAGCACTAATCGCACTAAGGTGATTCCTTACTGAGTTGGTCTTGAGGCCAGACTCCGATAAGTGCAGAAGGTATTCAAGCAGGTTCTGTGCAGGGCAAGAACGAGGTTCTAGGGCCTTGCTCTCACACCAAACGACAAACCTCCTCCACTTGAAAAAGTAACTCTTTTTAGTGGAATCCTTCCTAGAGGCAAGCAAGACACGGGAGACACCCTCAGACAGACCCAACGCAGTGAAGTCTACACCCTCAACATCCAGGCCGTGAGAGCCAGGGACTGAAGGTTGGGGTGCAGCAACGCTCCGTCGTTCTGCGAGATGAGAGTCGGAAAACACTCCACGGTTCTTCTGAGGACAACTCCAGAAGAAGAGGGAACCAGATCTGACGGGGCCAAAAGGGCGCTATCAGAATCATGGTGCCGTGGTCTTGCTTGAGCTTCAGTAAGGTCTTCCCCACCAAAGGTATGGGAGGATAAGCATACAGGAGGCCGGTCCCCCAATGGAGGAGAAAGGCATCCGACGCCAGTCTGCCGTGGGCCTGTAGTCTGGAACAGAACAGAGGCAGCTTGTGGTTCGTCTGAGAGGCGAAAAGGTCCACCGAGGGGGTGCCCCACTCTCGGAAGATCTTGCGTACCACTCTGGAATGAAGCGACCACTCGTGCGGTTGCATGACTCTGCTCAGTCTGTCGGCCAGACTGTTGTTTACACCTGCCAGGTATGTGGCTTGGAGAAGCATGCCGAACCGGCCGGCCCAACGCCACATCCCGACGGCTTCCTGACACAAGGGGCGAGATCCGGTGCCCCCCTGCTTGTTGGTGTAATACATCGCAACCTGATTGTCTGTCCGAATTTGAATAATTTGGTAGGACAGCCGGTCTCTGAAAGCCTTCAGTGCGTTCCAGATCGCTCTGAGCTCCAGGAGGTTGATCTGCAGATCCTTTTCCTGGAGGGACCACAGACCCTGGGTGTGGAGCCCATCGACATGAGCTCCCCACCCCAGGCGAGATGCATCCGTCGTCAGCACTTTCGTGGGCTGCGGAATTTGGAATGGACGTCCCAGGGTCAAATTGGTCCGGATGGTCCACCAGAGCAGTGAAGTACGGCAACTGGTGAAGATGCGGATGACATCTTCTAGATTCCCGGTGGCTTGGAACCACTGGGAAGCTAGGGTCCATTGAGCAGATCTCATGTGAAGACGAGCCATGGGAGTCACATGCACTGTGGAGACCATATGACCCAGAAGTCTCAACATCTGCCGAGCTGTGATCTGCTGAGACGCTCTGGTCTGCAAGGCCAGGGACAGGAGGTTGTTGGCCCTCGCTTCGGGAAGGAAGGCCTGAGCCGTCTGGGTATTCAGCAGCGCTCCTATGAATTCCAGAGACTGGGTTGGCTGGAGATGGGACTTTGGGTAATTTATCACAAACCCCAGCAGCTCCAGGAGTTGAGTAGTGCACTGCATGGACCGGAGGGCTCCTGCCTCCGAGGTGTTCTTGACCAGCCAATCGTCGAGATATGGGAACACGTGCACTCCCAGCTTGCGTAGATACGCCGCCACCAACACGAGACACTTTGTAAACACTCGTGGGGCAGAGGCGAGCCCAAAGGGCAGCACACAATACTGAAAGTGCCGTGTGCCCAGGCGGAATCTGAGATACTGTCTGTGAGCTGGCAGTATCGGGATGTGAGTGTAAGCATCCTTTAAATCCAGGGAACATAGCCAATCGTTTTTCTGAATCATTGGCAGAAGGGTGCCCAAGGAAAGCATCCTGAACTTTTCTTTGACCAGGAATTTGTTCAGGCCTCTCAGGTCTAGGATGGGACGCATCCCCCCTGTTTTCTTTTCCACAAGGAAGTACCTGGAATAGAATCCCTGCCCTTCCTGCTCGGGTGGTACGGGCTCGACCGCATTGGCGCTGAGAAGGGCGGAGAGTTCCTCTGCAAGTACCTGCTTGTGATGGGAGCTGAAGGATTGAGCTCCTGGAGGACAATTTGGTGGCAGGGAGGCCAAATTCAGGGCGTATCCGCACCGCACTATTTGGAGAACCCACTGGTCGGAGGTTATGAGAGGCCACCTTTGGTGAAAAAATTTTAACCTCCCCCCGACCGGCAGATCGTCCGGTACGGACACTTTGAGGGCGGCTATGTTCCCGTGGATCCAGTCAAAAGCCCGCCCCTGGCTTTTGCTGTGGAGGCGCAGGGGGCTGCTTAGGCGCACGCTGTTGACGAGAACGAGCGCGCTGGGGCTGTCCCTGTGCCTGATGAGGCCTTCGGGCCGGCTGGTTGAACCTACGCTTTGCAAAAGAATAGGGTGCAGCCTGCCGGGCCCGGGAAAAACGTCCACCTGCTGAGGTGGATGCTGAAGGCGCCCGGTGGGAGAGCTTGTCGAGGGCGGTTTCCCGTTGATGCAGTTGGTCCACCAGCTGCTCGACCTTCTCACCAAAAATGTTATCCCCCCGGCAAGGGACGTCGGCCAGTCTCTGCTGGGTGCGGTTGTCCAGGTCAGAGGCACGCAGCCATGAGAGCCTGCGCATCACTATACCTTGGGCCGCAGCACGAGATGCCACGTCACAGGTGTCATAGATACCCCTGGACAGGAACTTTCTGCACGCCTTCAGCTGCCTGACCACCTCCTGATAAGGCCTGGACTGCTCCGGCGGGAGCTTATCGACCAGGTCCGCCAGTTGCTTCACATTGTTCCGCATGTGAATGCTCGTATAGAGCTGGTATGACTGGATGCGGGTCACGAGCATGGAGGATTGGTAGGCCTTCCTCCCAAACGAGTCCAGAGTGCGAGACTCCCGCCCCGGGGGCGCCGAGGCGGTATCCCTCGAACTCCGTGCCCTCTTGAGAGCAGAATCCACGACCGCCGAGTCATGGGGCAATTGTGGCCGCATCAACTCTGGGTCAGAGTGGATCCTGTACTGGGACTCTGCTTTCTTGGGAATGGTGGGATTAGTTAATGGTCGCATCCAGTTCCGAAGCAGTGTCTCCTTAAGGACATTGTGCAGCGGTACCGTGGAGGACTCTCTAGGTGGTGATGGATAGTCGAGGACCTCGAGCAACTCGAGCCCTTGGCTCATCCACAGAGACCACGTGAAAGGGAATGCAAATAGACATATCCCGCACAAAGGAGGCAAAGGAGAGACTCTCAGTGGGCGAGAGCTTCCTCTCCGGTGAAGGCGTGGGGTCCGAGGGAAGGCCCGTAGACTCCTCTGAGGAGAAATATCTAGGGTCCTCCTCTTCCCCCCACGAGGCCTCATTCTCGGTATCGGACATAAGCTCACGTAGCTGTGTCCTGAACCGGGCCTGGCTCGACGTCGAGGCACCGAGGCCTCGGTGTCGTCGAGCGGTGGACTCCCGCGCCGGCGGGGACGAAGCTCCCTCCATCGACGTCGACGGGGACTCCACCTGCGTGGCGGTCGAGACCGGCGACGCAAGCGGCGTCGTCGACGGCCTCGGCGCCGGGCTAGAGCTCGCCGGCGCCACAGTCATCGGCGCCGAGGGCGCAAGCACCCCCGGCGCCGGTACAGCCTGGCGCATCAGCCCTTCCAGGATCCCTGGAAGGATGGCTCTGAGGCACTCGTCCAGGCCCGCTGCCGGGAAAGGCGGTGGAGCCGGTAGGGGTGTCGGTGCCAGGATCTGGTGGGGGCCAGGAGACGGAACCGAAGTGCCGGGACCCTGTCGCGTCGGTACCTCCACAACCGACGGGGACCTCTCCTCCCGACGCGGACGCTTCGGCATCGGCTCCTCTCCGATGTTCGGATGCATCGAGGGCGACCGGTGACGGTGCTTCTTAGTCTTCTTGCGATGCCCGTCACCGGTGCCGGGTGGTATGGAGGAGGAGGAGGACGATCCCCCTCGGTCTCGAGGAACCGGGTCAGACAGGGTTCGGTCCCGTGGGCCACGGGCTGAGGGAGTGACCGGGGCCGACTGCCCACGCGGCCTCTCACCTCTACCCTCACCGGAGGACCGGAGTGCCGACGGGACCTGTTCTCCTGGGGTCGATGCCATCGGTGCCGATTTCTCGGGCATCGATACCGGTACCGAAGGACCGGGCGTCGATACCGATGCCGTCGAGGTCGACGTCGAGGGGCCGGCGCAAGTTCCAAAAAGACGGTCCCGTAGAACTTGCCTCGCAACTTGAGTCCGTTTCCGGAGACCGAGACACAGAGAACACGACTTGATATTGTGCTCCGGCCCGAGGCACTGGAGGCACCAAGCGTGGGTGTCGGTCTGCGAGATTGGCCGGCCGCACCGACCACACTTTTTAAATCCACTCAGGACCTTCGAGGACATCGACGGAAAAATCGCGTCGGCGAAGTTAAAGTCGTCGATGGTGGCGGAAATCACACCTCGAAAAAGAAAATCGACCGTGCGGCCGCTAGGCCGCAACGCGACGCCCCCGCTAGAAACGAGGGAAAAGGGAGCGCGTGCTCCTTACTTTTTTTTTTTTTTTTTTGAAAAAAGAAATCCGGGGCACGCGGTGACTAAATACTAACAAACTAAAAGAAATAGACGAGTCGCGTAAACGCGAACGGCTTTCCGGCGGCTGAAAACAGAGAGAGCGGCGAAGACACGACTCTCTCCAGACGCGGAAAAAAAGGAACTGGCGGGAGCAGTCGCGCACGGGCGGGAAGACGGCCGCGCATGCGCGGTGGGCGTGCCCTGCGTGCCGACCGTCCCGCGAAGCTTTTTCCGGTTGGTGGGGGCTGCCGCGGACGTCACCCCAGTCGTGAGAACAAGCAGCCTGCTTGTCCTCGGAGAAATAATTGTTCTTAATAATACGAGCCTCAACTACCCCAAGATAAGTCATAGACTTTTACACATGATAACCCTATGGGGCACACTTATCAGCTCACTGGCAAGTTGTAAAAAACAAAGTGGGAAACAACTCCCCAAAGGGATAAAAAAAACAACTGTCAGTAACATACAAAAAAATAATAGAAAAAGGCAACTACTTTTAAAAGCAAGATAATTTGTTTATTGTTTAGTATTTACCAATTGCTCTTCCATTAACTTTTATGTTTCAGCGATAACAGAACATATTGTGCTTACGCAGCTAGCCGATTTTATTGACGAGACTGTGCTGCATTACAACTTATATCCTTAGACTGGGGTCTTTTTGTGATCCATCTTTCATTAGATTTGTTGTTCAATTTAGAGTATTACTATTTCCTTCTTGATAAGATTGCATGATATAGGGGTTCATGATATGGCTCTGGCCTGGTTCCACTAGTACCTCTCCAGTAGATCTAATTAATTCCCTGCATCTCGTCCCTTATGTTTATGCAGATGATTTTCAAATTTTGACTACTATTGATCCTACTGACCTACAAAACATTCTTTGCTTAAATACTAAACTGACTCAGCTTACAGATTCGCTTAGTGCCAATGGTCTCCAACTTAACTCTACTATATCATGTGGAATAGTGTGTAAGGATCCCCCAGCTTTTGTCGCCCCACTTCCCCTGCTGGACAACCCAATTACTCTGTTCTTCTGCGAGAGTACTGGGTGCGCTTCTGGATTCCACTTTGTCCTTCTCTCCACGTATTTCCTAAATGATTCAACACTGCTACTATAAATTGAAGATTATGTATTTTGTGAAGAATTTGTTTGAGCAATCTGCTTTGCAGATCTTAGTCCAGTCTTTAGTAACATCTAGCCTTGATTATTGCAATTCCCTTCTCTCTGGTGTGCCATCAAAGGATGTACACAGATTGCAGCTGATGCATAATATGGAGGTGTGTTTGGTTACTGGTTCTATTGTTTGCTCATTGTTACTCCTCTGTTATACTCTGAATGTTGGTTACCTACTCTGAACGTTAGTTACCTACTCATTATAGAATAACCTGTAAAGTTTTGAAGATACTTACCTGTAACAGGTATGACAGCAGGCCATTCATTCTCATATAACCTCCCACCTCCCCTTGGATTGATTCTGTTATGCTATTGTACTGATGGTCGACAAGCACACAAAAACAAAAGACCTTCACACAAGTCAATACAGGCAAGCAAACACAGTGAAGGTGACACCAAAGATGATGCAAAACAAAGAGTTCACATCAGAAGCTTTATGATGTGAACTCCGAGTCTGTTGGACATTTTGTTTTGCATCATCTTTGGTGTCACCGCTTTGTTTGCTTGATTGTACTGATGGTCCCACACTCTCACGTCGGCCTTTGGTGTCACCGCTTTGTTTGCTTGATTGTACTGATGGCCCTGCACTCTCATGCCAGCCAGGAAGGCACTCACACATGCGTGGTGGGGACGCTTTGCATGATATCAAAGCTATAATAACTTATTTAAGCTCCGCATTGGGCAACACAGATGTCACCCACATGTGAGAATATGATCTGCTTGACCTCGGTGAAAAATGGTCACCCTTGTAATAAAGTGTAAGTAATATTGTATGAAAGATCTTCAAACTGCCATACTGACAATTTTCCTTCAAAAATAGAATTTTGAGTATGCCAGAGCTTAACTCACATACAATGGGATTTAAATGGTTCATGCCAGAGAAGCAAATCTGCAACATGACAGTAAGCAAGGACCCATCAGATGCAAAGTTTCCGAGTGATTAGTCTTTCTTCTCACTCAATTATTAATGCATCGGGAAAGGGGACTCACTGCCATATTATGTTTACGTGATGGTGGATGAGAAGAGGTGGTATTTCTCTACTACTGTGTGCAACTTTACTACTACTACTATTTAGCATTTCTTTATATTTGGGTGAGCCAAGTTTGCAGTTGCTAGGCCATCAGTAGTGACTGGGAATTTGTGACTCATGTACTGAGTTCCTACTGCCCCAGTTGACGTAAGAACAAAATTGTTGCCATACTGGGACAGACCAAAAGTCCATCAAGCCCAGTATCCAGTTTCCAAAAGCGGTCAATCCAGGTCACAAGTACACGGCAAGAGAATAGTAAAACAGATTTTATGCTGCTTATCCTAGAGGAGGATTTGGGGGGGGACACCGGTGCCGGAAAGAATATTTGAAGCGGGGGAGTCGGAGAAACTAAACAAATTCTCTGTAACCTTGGAGGATGTAATGGGTCAGTTCAGCAAGCTGAAGAGTAGTAAATCACCGGGACCTGATGGTATTCATCCCAGAGTATTAATAGAACTAAAAAATGAACTTGCGGAGCTACTGTTAGAAATATGCAATCTGTCCCTAAAATCGAGTGTAGTACCGGAAGACTGGAGGGTAGCCAATGTTACTCCGATTTTTAAGAAGGGTTCCAGAGGAGATCCGGGAAATTATAGACCGGTGAGTCTGACGTCGGTGCCGGGCAAGATGGTGGAGGCTATTATTAAGAATAAAATTGCAGAGCATATACAAAAACATGGACTGATGAGACAAAGTCAGCACGGATTTAGTGAAGGGAAGTCTTGCCTCACCAATCTAATGCATTTTTTTGAAGGGGTAAGCAAACATGTGGACAATGGGGAGCCGGTTGATATTGTATATCTGGATTTTCAGAAGGCGTTTGACAAAGTGCCGCACGAAAGACTACTGAAGAAATTGCAGAGTCATGGAATCGGAGGTAGGGTATTATTATGGATTAAGAACTGGTTGAAAGATAGGAAGCAGAGAGTAGGATTGCGTGGCCAGTATTCTCAGTGGAGGAGGGTAGTTAGTGGGGTCCCGCAGGGGTCTGTGCTGGGTCCGTTGCTTTTTAATGTATTTATAAATGACCTAGAGATGGGAATAACTAGTGAGGTAATTAAATTCGCCGATGACACAAAATTATTCAGGGTCGTCAAGTCGCAGGAGGAATGTGAACGATTACAGGAGGACCTTGCGAGACTGGGAGAATGGGCGTGCAAGTGGCAGATGAAGTTCAATGTTGACAAGTGCAAAGTGATGCATGTGGGTAAGAGGAACCCGAATTATAGCTACGTCTTGCAAGGTTCCACGTTAGGAGTTACGGATCAAGAAAGGGATCTGGGTGTCGTCGTCGATGATACGCTGAAACCTTCTGCTCAGTGTGCTGCTGCGGCTAGGAAAGCGAATAGAATGTTGGGTGTTATTAGGAAGGGTATGGAGTCCAGGTGTGCGGATGTTATAATGCCGTTGTATCGCTCCATGGTGCGACCGCACCTGGAGTATTGTGTTCAGTACTGGTCTCCGTATCTCAAAAAAGATATAGTAGAATTGGAAAAGGTACAGCGAAGGGCGACGAAAATGATAGTGGGGATGGGACGACTTTCCTATGAAGAGAGGCTGAGAAGGCTAGGGCTTTTCAGCTTGGAGAAGAGACGGCTGAGGGGAGATATGATAGAAGTGTATAAAATAATGAGTGGAATGGATCGGGTGGATGTGAAGCGACTGTTCACGCTATCCAAAAATACTAGGACTAGAGGGCATGAGTTGAAGCTACAGTGTGGTAAATTTAAAACGAATCGGAGAAAATGTTTCTTCACCCAACGTGTAATTAGACTCTGGAATTCGTTGCCGGAGAACGTGGTACGGGCGGTTAGCTTGACGGAGTTTAAAAAGGGGTTAGATAGATTCCTAAAGGACAAGTCCATAGACCGCTATTAAATGGACTTGGAAAAATTCCGCATTTTTAGGTATAACTTGTCTGGAATGTTTTTACGTTTGGGGAGCGTGCCAGGTGCCCTTGACCTGGATTGGCCACTGTCGGTGACAGGATGCTGGGCTAGATGGACCTTTGGTCTTTCCCAGTATGGCACTACTTATGTACTTATTTTCCCAAGTCCATCTTAATAATGGCTTATGGACTTTTCTTTTAGGAAAATTTCCAAATTTTTGAAACCCTGCTAAGCTAATTGCTTTTACCACATTCTCTGGCAACAAATTCCAGAGTTTAATTACACAATGAGTAAAGAAATATTTTCTACGGTTTATTTCAAATTTACTACTTAGTAGATTTATTGTGTGTCCCCTAGTCCTCATATTTTTGGAAAGAGTAAATTAAACTAGTACATTTCTCACTCCCGTTCAGCTCAGAGGAAGAAAATGGCAGTACAGACACAATATGTGTACCATGCTCAGCCCCCCCCCCCCCCCAATACTGTTCCTTCCATTTCACTTGGTGCACATGAGTATGGAGAAGCCATAGGAACCAGGCCCAAACATGCATTGGGAGGGGAATGGGGTAGTTTAGAAAGTGAGCAATCCAAAGAGGGCATGGGAAAGGAGTGGCAAGTCTGGTAAATGGAGTGCTCCTGGAGGCTACTGCATTTGGATCTGATAGCTACAGTTATGGAAATAAACACAGCAATACACCCATACTATATATGATCTAATTCAGAGCTCCCCAAACTGTGGGTCATAACACACACATTTGGAGTCATGACCTGGGTGGGTGCTCCATAGGATGTAACAGTTTACGTTTATTTAATATACTGCAAATAATAAAATATGTAAGTGGTTTACAGATCAAAATGTATTATGGTTAGAGCAATTGGTAGAAACAGATCAAAATGTATTATGGTTAGAGGAAGGGGTAGAAACAGAAGGTGAGATTATGAGGGATTTAATGAAAACCAAGAGGAACAGAATTTAATAAAAACTGAAATTAACTAGGGAAGGACATGAGGTGGGAAAGGAGAGTGAAAAGAAGAAACAGTGGGCATAGATGTGCAGGGGGTAAACGAGCTGCAAGGAGTGGCAAAGAAAGTTGTAATCACTGAGGAGTAAATGCTTTAGTGAAAAGGTGAGCTTTAACAACAGCTTTAAATCTTAGAAGCGAGAGTTTGGGTTCACCATTGTCCTGCATTTTACGTATACATGAAGTTATGCAGCCACAGAAACACTGGTGGGTGCTGGTCTAGCTGCTAATTCAAGCTCCCATCCATGTTATTCAATGCTTTGAAACAATTTTCTTTATGCACAGGGTGTCTACCTCTTCCACAACAATGTGTACTGCTGCATTTGTGGAGAGTCTGCCTGCTTTTACATAACCTTATCCTCAGATCATCAAAGCAAAGGGCTGAGATCTGAAGAACTTCAAGCTCTGCAATCTGTATGTAGCCAACATCTTGATAACCTATGGTTATTTTTTTCACACAACTGGCCAACATATAGTTAGGTTTCACATGCCTGTGTCCCTTTCCTCCAAATCTCTTCTCTAAGTAACAAGAAAGATCCCTATAGCAGTTATTTGCTTATTAATCAACCTACTACACACCACATCCATGGTCATCCAAAGTTTTCACTTTCTCAATGACCATTTCCTCTATGGCAATGGTTTTCAACCTGGTCCTCAGGGTACAACTACTACTAGCCAGTTGAGGTTTTCAGGATATCCACACTGAATTCAATGGGGATATCCAGAAAACCTCAACTGGCTAGTTGTGCCCCAAAGACTGGATTTAAAACCTCTGCTCTATGCAGTCAGGCATGTTTGTAGATTACAAATTCATAATTCCAATCACACAAAATCTAAACACATTTAGAAATATCAAAACAGGGGGGTCACGTGATGGTTGAAGCATGAGCGGACATCTGTTGGCTCGGCTCCTCTCCCCCTCTCTCGTTAATCCGCTTTTTGAAGACTCTCCATGTTCTGATTTGCCCTAATTTCTCATGAGTAGTTCGTGAAGTTTGGGAGATGACTGCATTGAGGCGATAGGTGCCGTGCAAGCGGCGGTAACAGGATGCCAGTAAAATCGCTGCAACTGGGACGAGCGAAGCCAAGCGCAGCCCTGAAAAAGATGGCGTCGCCAGCCTTGTTGCCGCAGGTTCCTTTGTCAACGATGGCCCTGCAAGAGAATATTGTGCACGTATCGATGAGAAACTTATCTCAACTTCTGGATGATAAGCTAGCTAAGCTCCACACAGAAGTGGAGGCGATCAAAGATAGTGTTGCGGGCCATGCGGTGTGGATTCAGCAGGCGGAAGAACGCATTTGCACCCAGGAAGATCTGTTAACAGCAGCAGAAAATTGAATAGAAGCTTTGGAGTCCCAGGTTCATACGTTACTCGATAGAGTGGAAGACCAGGAAAACAGGGGACGCAGAAACAATTTGCGCATTATTGGTGTTCCTGAAAGTGTATCTGATAGTGAGCTCCAAGATCTGGCTGAGAGTTGGATTCCACGGGCATTGGGGCTATCCTCAGCGGCAGGCTATGTGCACGTGGAGCAGGCACATAGGATCGGTGTGCGCAGAGAAGAGACCGGGAAGGAGAGACCGGTTATTGCCAGATACCTCAATTATGAAATTAAAGCTAAGTTACTGGAGCTGTACAAAAAACAGCGCACGATTGAATATAAAGGCACCCGTTTGTTACTTTTTCAGGACTTTTCGGTGCGAGTAATGGAACAAAGGAAGCTTCTGGCGCCCTACTGCTCCCAACTGTTTAAAAGAGGAATTAAGTTCGCTTTTCAGTACCCTGCTCGGGTCCGGATCTCTCACGATAACTGAACGGTCACACTGACTAAAGAAGAGGACCTAACGGCATTTTTGGAAAAGCTCCCGCCCGCGTAATTAGGACTTAGCTTGTATAAATCACCCAATGGTATCGAGGGTGAGGACCTGATTTAATGCAAGGAGCAGTGATCTGTTGTGACAGAGAGTTGGCAGACTACTGGGATTAGAGTTACTATTTTTCTAAGCTGCGGATCACTTTTGTGCCTGGGGAGAGCCAGGAACGTTGCCAGGAAGGTACTGTGCGGTGTTGAAGGCTCCCCGCAGCTACAATCTGTGGTCCCAGTGTGGCATCAGTGATGGACAAGATGAACATAAGGTTTGACTGATCACTGGGGCACAAGAAGATCATTTGAGCAACTTGTACTGTTTTGGGTTGATTATCCTGTTCGTCAGGATAGGTTCTTGGTGGTAGAGTTAGCAAGTTATTCTGCTGAGGAGATGGGGGAGGTACTGTGTTTAGTGCGGGGTGAGGGGGATTTGAGAGTGGGGATTTGACTAGGTGGTGGATGGTTGTGAGAGTGGATGAGGGGTGGGAGCGGGGAAGGGGAGGTAGATGGGGGGGAAGGGGGGGAACAGTGGCTGAATAAAAATGTCATTGGGAGAAGAGCGAGGGAGACATCTTTACATCAGGATTCCAAACTGTTAACTCCTGTGGGGCGGTTTAGCTGGGACGCCGCCCTGAGGAGATGTGTAATTCTTCACAGTTGAGGTCGGGGCTGGTTGGAATGGGTAGTTTGCATGTGGCCACATTAAATGTAGATGGCATCCATTCGCCTGTCAAGAGATTAAAAATTTTAAAATACAGTAAGCATCTGAGAGTGGATGTCTTATTAGTCCAGGAAACCCATCTCTTACCTCTGAAACATGTAAAGTTGAAACAGGGGTGGGCTGGGGAGTTGGCTTTTGCCTCCTTTAATAAAAAGGCAGGGGGGGGGGTGGCTATACTGATTAACAAGGGTCTTGACTCCACCCGCCATAGGATCATACAGGATCCTGAGGGTCAGTTTGTCATATGGGGTGGTGTCCTGCAGGGAAGTAAGGTTGTCTTGTGCTCAGTTTATGCCCCTAATGTGTATTCACACAGATTTTTTCTTCCCTAGTGGCGGCTTTGGTCCCCTTAAGCGATTGGTGGATAGGGGACACTTCAATATCACAGCAGACCCTCTTGTGGACTGCAATCCTCTGAAAAAGAGGCCTAAGGGGATGGAAGGAAAAGATGTAGGTCTTATGCAACATGAGTTGGGGGCTGGTGGATATTTGGAGGGCGCTACACCCGGACGCCAGAGATTACACTTTTTATTCTCATGTGCATAAGGTCCAGGCTAGACTGGACTATTTATTGCTATCTCCCTCCCTTTTTTCGATGGCCAGAGTGGCGGACATTGTACATAAGTAATGCCACACTGGGAAAAGACCAAGGGACCATCGAGCCCAGCATCCTATCCACGACAGCGGCCAATCCAGACCAAGGGCACCTGGCGAGCTTCCCAAATGTACAAACATTCTATACATGTTATTCCCAAAATTGTGGATTTTTCCAAAGTCCATTTAGCAGTGATTTAGGAAACTTGTTCTTTAGGAAACCGTCTAACCCCTTTTTAAACTCTGCTAAGCTAACCACCTTCACCATGTTCTCCGGCAACGAATTCCAGAGTTTAATTATGAGTTGGGTGAAGAAACATTTTCTCCGATTTGTTTTAAATTTACTACACTGTAGTTTCATTGCATGCCCCCTAGTCCTAGTATTTTTGAAAAGCGTGAACAGACGCTTCACATCCACCTGTTCCACTCCACTCATTATTTTATATACCTCTATCATGTCTCCCCTCAGCCGTCTCTTCTCCAAGCTGAAAAGCCCTAGCCTCCTTAGTCTTTCTTCATAGGGAAGTCATCCCATCCCTTTAGTTGCCCTTCGCTGCACCTTTTCCAATTCTACTATAACTTTCTTGAGATGCGGCAACCAGAATTGAACACAATACTCAAGGTGCGGTCGCACCATGGAGCGTTACAACGGCATTGTGGGCGTTGTGTCAGATCATAGCATGGTATGGGTAGACTTGGGTAATTTAAAGGGAAGGACATCAGCAGGGTGGCGTATGAACCCTACACTTTATTTAGATCCGGAGTTTAGGCCCTTTTTACTTGCGGAGTGGCAACACTATCTTGAGGATAGCAATCCGCAAGACACAGATCCAGTCGTGTACTGGGAAGCGGGGAAAGCAGTGATGCGGGGTAAAATCATAGAATACATGGCACGTACGAGGAAAAACCGAGATGGTGAACTCCTCTCTCTGCTAAAGCAACTCCAGGATGCTAGATTGGCAGGGCAGAGGCACCATAGTACACCATTTCTTAGAATGCTGGGTTTTGGGGGATTTCTGGGAGTCCTTGACAAATTGGAGGGGGTTCTTCATGCCCAGATGGATTATTTTGGTCATATGGTATTTTATTATTAGGTTCCGATTCTGATCTTGTAGCTCAGGGGCTCTCTGCTTATCATTGAAGGTTCATCCTTCTGGCCTTAGTGCTAGCTAAAAGAGTCATTTTGCAGCAGTGGGTAGATAAATCTCCACCTCCCTTAACTAAATGGCAGGCCAGTATGCTACAGATGGCGGAGTGGGAGGGGGGAATAGGAACCCATCCCAAAGGCATGATAATTTGTACAATAGCCTTTGGTGGCACTGGTGTCTCCCACACAAAACGCATCCTATACAGTGGAATGAAAGTCTTGTTCAGTCAAGGGGAGGAGGGAAGGAGGGGGGAGTGGGATGTGGTGGGTAGAGGGGGGGGTGGTAGAGGGGGGAGGGATATTCCTATCCCTCGGGATTAAAAGTAAAAGGAGAGTGACAAACCTTTGTGCAAAGTGTTTGATTTTCTGGTCACTACAAAGGGCAATGGGGACGTGTTATGTATGATCTGGTAATGCAGAGAACGCTGTAATTGCATTGTGCCCCTGTGCGACATGTATTTGTACTTTTGGTACACAACTGGTGTTATATTGTGTTTTACTTTGTGTGTGTTGTATTTCTCCAGTTAATAAAAATATTTTCTAAAAAAAAAAAAAAAAAAAAGAAAGAAATATCAAAACAGCACGAATCAAAATGCATTAAATGTATAAAACATTTTAACAAGAGAGGGAAGACAGCTGCCCAGTGCATAGCATAAAATCTAAAGGCAAGAATACCAAAACAGTTTCATAGATTCAATTAGGACAGGAAGGTCTGGACACAAAGCCATGTCTTCTTGAGCAATAAATTATCATTTAACCATCTCAAAGTTCTGGAAGACTACTCCAGAGTTCCTGGACACTGGCGAAAATAAAAGTCCACTCCCCAGTTCTCACTAGAGTGTGAAAGTGTGGCTAATAGAGCTACACCGAGGGATATGATTATGCTTCCTTACGTAAGAGGTGGAGAATGACATGGGGCAAAGTTTGTCCCCGTCCCCGCGGGTTCTGTCTTCATTCCCGCCTCGTCCCGTCCCCACAGGTTCTGTCTCCATCCCCGCTCAGTTCCCATGATCTCTGCCCTCACCTACAGAAGCTTCGAACAATTATTATTTTATATTTAAATCTTGTTGTTAAAACATAAAAAGGAACAATCTGCTGTGTAACTATTGTATATAAATTACAAATCAATTCAAACATAAATAACAGTACAGTTCATTAACAGGCTTCAAAGTAGAAAATGGCACAGGGACAAAGTCTGTCCCAGTCCTCGTGGGCTCTGTCCCCATCCCATCCTCGTGGGATCTATCCTCGCCCCGTCCCCCTGTCATTCTCTAGTAAGAGGGCTATTGGTCCCTTAAAAAGCCAAGGCAAGGGGTTTAAATTGTGTAAGCAAACTACAGGAATGAAACACCAAGAACAGGCCTTTGCTTTGCTCAGTTACTTATTATTCTCACTACTTATTAAAAAAACAACCCCCCCCCCCCCCACCACCACACACACACCTAACTGAACTGCTAAGTGACACCCTATAGCCTGTCATTCGACTACCCCCACACTGCAGGTTTTAGTGTGAAAAGATGTTAAAAGGACCATCACACTCTGCTATTAAATTTTAGCAAGATGAGGAGGGGACATGACATGAAGAAATAAGCAAAAGTCAGGGGACAGTGATTAAGAATGTAAACAGGAGAACTCCTCAACAAAGGGGTCTCTTCTCACTCCAACCAAAAAGGGAAAAAGAACATCTTCCTTCCACAGCATTACAAAAAAAAACCAGCCAAAATCGCAGAAAAGCTGAAGGCAAAATGAAAGAAAATAAAGGGGGTGATTTCCTTATGACATCATGCTAAAATGCATAAGAGAGAGGCGAATGATGCTCCGTGTGTAGGCGATGAAGTGAAAGCACAACATTACATCGTTAGGTTTACCACACAGCTAATCATATACTTATGGAAATTCGTGGAGGGGGAGTATATTGTTTCAGCCCTACACATATAATTTCGACACCTGTTTACAGAATGAAAACTGGAAAACAAATATTTTTCAGGCCATTGGTTTAGCGATTCATCATTGCACAAACAGTGATTTTGACTGGTTTAGTCCTGAAAAACAAGTATTTCTTAAATAGCTTGGTTTTCTTAGTACCCCCTCTCCAATGAGATGCAAAACTAAAAATGACAGGAGTGTTCCAACTCTCGACTCTCAGGACTAAATCTGACATGGCTGTCAGCTTCTCCACTGACAACCACCATCTGATTATTATAAACTTAACATATTCAACAGCCAACAGCCTCCAAAAATGGTGAGATCCACATTGAGACAATTTCCCAGCTTTCACAGAAAAGGGTCTATTACTGCTATCCACTGTCAACTCATTTGCAAAGTAGTCTATATCCTTTATTCTAAAATATATATCCTCGTTCTTCCCCTCTTCCAGGATACTGTCCATATTTGCTAATAAAGAAAGGCTGAACTAAATCTCTTTAAAAATGAGTGGGATGACTTATCCTGTTATCAATAAGTGAATTTTCAGAAAGATATCCTGTTATATTGACTCCACTGACTATCACATGTTGAAGATGTGGAGAATTCCTCCAGGAGTTATCCATAAATTCTGTAATGCACAGGGCACATAATTTATCGGGGGGGGGGGGGGGGGGGGGGAGAGACAGAGACTGGATTCCTGGTTCCAAATCAGCACCTGCTGTAGCCTTTCTATATCATAGAGATTATCAATAGAAATCAAACAAAATAAAACATGGAAAAGAATATAAGATGATACCTTTTTTATTGGACATAACTTAATACATTTCTTGATTAGCTTTCTTAAGTTATGTCCAATAAAAAAAGGTATCATCTTATATTCTTTTCCATGTTTTATTTTGTTTGATTTCTATTGATAACCTTAAGAGTGGACTAACACGGCTACCACACTCCTCTGCTTATATCATACAGAGAAGTTCAGGAGGTCCTGTGCTGTTCTCATGAGACTTGAGAACAGTGCAGGATTTTGAGAACCACACGATGCAGGAAAACCATAAGATCTGCATTTAAACCAGTTACAGCTAGATCATCCAACAACTGAGTTCAAGGAGAGGAGGTTAAGGTACAGGGAGTTCAAGGGGCTAAGAAAAAATGGGAGAGAAAGCACTGGATAAGCAGAGCACATATGGAAGGGGAGATAAGCTGGAGGAGACAAGGAGTACGGGATGCATGAGGTGGGGGAAGAGCTGGGAAAACAGAGTAAGGGGATGCATAGAAGGAGAGATGAGGGGTAGCAGATGAGAGAGTGTTTAGGAGGAGATGAGCAGTACACAAAGGGTAAGGGGATGTGTGAATATAGAGGAGACTGACTTACTACTTTATGGTTAGGGCTTCTGAATTTCATGTATCTTCATTTAGCAAGCTGCAGAGCCCAAGAGGAACTGCGGGAACTTTTTTTTTTTTTTTTTTAAATTGCTGACATTTGTAGCAACAGCTATGAACAGAACTGTGTTGCTGCAAGAAAAAAAAAACTGCCTGCATCTCTGAGCTCCCCTTGGACTCAAAGGATGAAAAGCCAGAAGCCCCAGGTACGATGCACCATTACTCCCAGGAAAAATCTGCATCAAACTTTAAAAATTTTCATCTTTACGAAAGTAATTAAATTTCTAAACTAAAGAGTTCTATTCAGAGACAGTGGTAATACTGAATTATTTTGATAGAGTATGCCAAATTTTAAAATGTTATGTGCAGAATATTTTTTGTGCAGAATTCACCCAGGAGTAATATCTGCAACCAATATAACTGTGTAAAATTAACCAGAAAATAGCTGAATACCTCCCTGATCCAATTAACTTAGAACCTCGCCCCAGAACACCATTTCTCTTCCCACACTTAAGTGGATAAATTGAGGTTGGACACTGTATAGGATTAACCCTATGGTAGGCTCTAGGCAAAAACACATTAGGACCCACATCATATATAAATACATTTCAAAATTAACTTCCACTAACGGGGGGCCCTGCATGACCTAACTACAGAGAAAAACCAGAAGAAGAGGAAGCAGCAGGTAAGAAGCTACACTCACCAACTGACTGATTATTGTAATGTAGGTGCTTAATGTTTGTTCCTCATTCTGCCCCTTATTATTTTTAAGACTTATAAAAGGTACTATATCAAATAAAAATGAACAAGAACTCTTGCCAACTGGAAGACAATGTACAGGGGGGTGTGGAAAGGACAGACTACTATGGGTAGGAACGGTCTCTCCCCCCCCCCCCCCCCCATTATATATGCCATTGAATTAGCACATCAGAGAGGACCCCTCAAATATTAGGGCAATTACACCTTGTTTGCCTATGTCTTCAACTTGCCATGGCTGTACAATAAGTTGTCTATCAAGTCACCTGTTTTGTAGTAGGTGCTGGGGAGGCGGTACTGAAAGTCAGTGATTTGCATGGTTAACTCCTGAGATTACCTAGACAAGTTACTTCGAGTATTTATTTATTGCATTTGTAGCCCACATTTTTCCACCATATGGCAGGTTCAATGTGGTTTACATATTGCTAAAAAGGCCCCTCTCTCTCGTGTTCACGTAGCATAAAATAAGTTTTACTATATAAACTTAATCCCAAACCATATCCTTATTCTCATTAAAGGGATGTCAGATTACAATTGTAAACATTGAAGTTTCTAAATACAATGTGTTCATTAACTAGGCAAGTTACAACTCCACAAAAAAAATAAAAACAATTACTCAATCCACAGCATCATGGAACCCACACATCCATCACAGCACCACGCTCAGAGTGAGCCCCTCAGCCTTTGTCCCTTAGGGAGTAATCTGATACTGCAGCAGAAAGCATGTGGGGGGGGGGGGGGGGGGTGCTTAAGTGTCTCCCATCCAACATCAGCAAGAATGGGTCAGGGCTACATCTCTCTTAATTACATATTTAAATTTTAAAAAACTGCTGTTTCAGACCACATTTTTAAATGTACATAAAAGTCCAAACAGGTGTAATCCAAAACAACTAGGTGCATTTTACTTCAATCTGAAGACATACCATTCATAATCTAGGTTAATATAAAACTAATACTGGTGGCTTATGTATTTAACAATTTATGCCACATTTTTATCTATGTAAGATGTATAATAAACCATCTATAACTCATCAGGAAAAAAATCACAACACTTTAAATTGGATACAAATTTGGACATCAATAGGAAAACGCCTTGCCCAATGTGAACAGCACTAACATGGGGAAAGGCAATAACGGAAAAGTGTCAAATGAAAAAATCAATCCTAAGCGATCACAATCCTCAATCAGACTCAAGTAGATCAAGATATGCCTTAGGTTAAAATGTTTTCCCAGCACCGTCGTCAATGATGAGAAGCTCTTCAGAGCAGATAAAGCTTGCAAAGTTCACCTTGGTCTGAAATGCAAGCTTATCTTGCTGGAAGAGTTGCACAACTTCCCGCTTTAGAGATGCTTCGCAAATAGCTAAAAATCTAGTCTTAGCATTAACAAGGAAGTCTTAAAATATCCAACAGTAAAGCGTCGTATTTGGGCTCAAAAAGAACGGTCTAGCAAATGAGAATAAACGATATAAATACTTAAGGTAACAACCAAGTTTCCTACATAAACAAGGGGGGGGGGGGGTGAGGAGGCCGGCTTACATTTTCTGAGGAGTTTGCCAGTCTGACTTGGCATATTCTTAAATCAAGACTGGACATGCCCCCTGCTCCAAACCTTAGGAATCTCGCAAAGTTAACAAATTTATGATGGAAAAAGCATCTTAACTGACAAACAGCATCCGATCTCCTCTTTAATGACACCAAAATGCCTGGCATGCCGATCTTCTGCTCTTGTGTACGCCCATACAAAACGCAGTGTCTAACCAATGCAAGTGCGCATACAGCTATTTAACATCATCCAAAAAAGAAACGCTGCGTGACAGAGGTGAATGTAGGTTATGCTCATTCCTCAGCACTTTCACGACCTCAGATGATGCTTCACGGACCCCCGGAGTATTTCGCAAACCGAAAAAAAAAAAAAAAAGGAAAGTGTGGTTCCAGGCAGATCCTACACAAACCGGTATCATCAGGATGACTTCGGTACCACGCAACAACCCCCAAACGTGCCGAGCCATCTACTTTTACCTCGATCCCTCTTTTCTCACTAAAACGGCCTCCATTTTGTACTCGGGAGCGTTCGGGGTCAGCGAATGTGCCCCACAGACCGCGTGCGCCCGGCGGACAGGTGTCGCCACTCCCCCGCCCCGCAATGACACTTTCAACTCCCCCCCCCCCAGCCGATCGCGGGGAGAAAGGTGGTAGGTTGGGAGCCTTCGGCTCAGCTGAGCTGCGCTGCCTAGAGGGTCCCTCGCCCCCCACCACGAGGCTCCGTCCACGCATCTGTTTAAAAAAAAAAAAAAAATCTACTTTCCATGCCCCAGTTGCCGGCACAGTCAGAAATTTCCCTCCCCGCAGAGAGAAAAACCCGGCTTGGATTCCACCACAGCCGGACTCCACCAGCCAGCAACGGTCAGAGCTGTCAGAGAGCTCCGAGAGGCCGCCGGGGAGCCGCCCAGGAACACGGCCACCTTCACCAGACTGCAGCTCGCCCGGGCCCTTCCCGTGCCCAAACCAAACCGGCTAATGGAGCAACTCTTCGCCGCCCCCCTCCCTAGGCAATGGCAACCATCTCCCCAGCACAAAAACTACTCCCAGGCCCTTCACCCCCCGTTTCACCGGGTCCGTCCCACACAGCCGTACTTCACTTTACCTGAACAGAAAGAAGGAAGAAACTCCCAAGAGCAGGATGCGAGGAAGTGCTGTAGGTCAGAGGCTGTCAGTCCCCGAGGTGAAGAGTGGTGGTCGGGGCAGTTTAAGTCCTTGTCTCCCGCACAGAGAGGGATCGGGACAGGACGGAGGGATCTGTCAGCCCGGGGAGGCGAGCGAGAGAAGGGCGGTAGTGTGCTCCTCCTGCAGACGCAGTCATTTGACCCCCCCAGCGGCTTCAGTCCTCTCATCTCCCGAGGGAAAGTTGGAGCAGGAGAATCTCTGGAGAGGAGGCAGCGGGCGGAGGAATCACCCGAAACCAGCAGCCGAGGCGGAGCCCGATGAACTGACAGGATCCAGCGCTGTTCCCAGAGGCCCCGGCCCGGCGAGAGCCCGCCACCAAGCGCGCACGCGCCTGCAACTCCGTCCGCGGGCACGCGTCGGCTCTGTACCTGGTATCGCCGGCGCCAGGCGCTCAGTCTGATCCGGAAGTCCCCCGCCAAACCACAGCTGATGCTGCCGCTGGGATCCGCTACGCCGCTGCACGAACTCCCCCGAAAGCGACTCCCTGTCGCTCCTGCTCAGCGCGTAGCCAATGAGCGCGCTATTCATTACAGTCCGCTCGAGCCCTTCCACCAATGAGGGCGGCGACATTCGTTGTCATTTCTAACCAATCCCCTTCCAACTTTCCCCACCCCCTAAACGGGCACGTTGAACCCACACAGGCTGGTCCCAGCGCGCTCGGGTGGAAGCGGGTGGGAGGTCATCGCTCGCTCCCTCGCTGGATAAGGTGTTGAAAGTGGCCCTGCTCTCTATTCAGGGGTCCTAGTCCCACGCTTTCCCTTCCAGCCGGTGGTGGTTGCCCAGCTAGGTCACCAAAACCTGTAGACCAGCCTCCGGTCGGCATGCTCACACGCTCCTGCCTCAAAGAAACCGCATTTCCAGCCACGGTCGAGGTCTGCTCCTCTAGTCCCGACCAGTTACGCCAGGAAGGGACCCAATTATTCCAGCCCTGCTACTACCTCAAGCCCAGGGGCAGATACACAAGTTGAAGGTAAGGAAGTTGAGCCCCTGCTCCAAACACAAAAGCAGATATACTACATCCACTATACTCAACAACATTAGACCGGACGCTTAAGAAACATACAGTTAACGCGTTTTCATTTTCATAAAGAACTAATAAACACACCTGTCGCCGTCAGCAAATTTTAATTTCAAGAGGGCTGCTGCTAAGAAAACATTGTGATTTAATATGGACCCTATCTGCACACCTTCACTTAGCACAATCAAGCCTAGCTCTGAATAGGATAGTAACCCTCCCCCCCCCCCCCCCCCCCCCCCATTTTCCCAGTTCAACAGCCCGAGCCGAGAACCGTCTCTTCTCCCCACCCCAACAGAGAGGACGCCAGACTCCATGGATTAGGCACAAGCAAAAAAAAAATAGACCTTACCATAGTTTGTGTAACAACTGTAGATCCCAACTCACTGGGAATCTAACATTTTAAATTACTCTTTAGATTGTTACTGCCCAACAAGAACAGATTCTTTCGGGAACTCCTGTCAAACAATTAGCTGACACAGACGGACTCTTTCATATACTATTGGTATCAACTCCAGAAAGAACAGTCTGAACCTCGTTGTAGTAACAGTATTTAAAAAGATTGCAACCAACTGCTGGAAACCAAGAAGCAGATAGACACAGACAAACTGAAAGTTGTATTTCCTGGTCGTTGGTGGGTCCCTTTAAAAACTCTGAATTGCCTAGGCCGAAGTACATAAAAAGATCCCCAATTTTGATAGTTATCAAACTACCACCTATAAGGAAGAATAGAAGAAACGAAGAAGATTCATACTCGTAGTTACTTTTAAGCTATATTTGTTTAAGGCAAGTCATCACACAGGTACCTGGCTAGACTACTCCCAGCACACTTTTGCTTCAAGTCTTTGCCACGCAGTCCCTTCATTAACATTTTGCTGAGTGTTTAGAATACAGCCATCTCCATTTCCAATTTCATTTCAGCGCCTGCTTAGGCTTGCCGAAAGTTTATAACAGTGTTTGTACGGACTATATTCTACGCACCACATTCTGAAGAATAACCCCGGACCCAGATAGAAAAAAAAAATAAAAAACCGGTCACACTTGACAAACGTTTTCGTTTGTCCTTTGATTTGGAAAGACTATAAAATGAAACCAGCATTCCCACAGAGATCAGCGGATGGCCCTGCAACTCTTACATATTCTTTCAGAACAAAGATTCTACTGGCATGAACTACTGAAAATGAGAACTGGCAAGAAAATCGCACCTACATTTCTGCCTCCAAAATTTAACTTGGGATTTTCTGGTTTCAAATGCAAAAAACAAAAGTTTGGTGTAAGGTGACATCGAATTTCCCTTACGCAAAGATTAGATTTTTCTCTATGGCGGGGACCGTGACTGCCTAGTCTGCAGATTTGTAACTTCGGAGTCTAATCGGCTGTTAACCTAGCACAAAGTTTATTGTCTTCTGAACAAGAAAAAAGACCGATGTTGTGTCCTAATAGCATATCCCTTTTCAGTAGTTTTGCTATAAGGTCCAGTGGCTCTAACACGTGCTCAGCCCCAGTTCTATCCGGGAACTGCTGAGAGATGTGCAAGTCAGCGCCCTCCACCAAATACCACGAGATTTGGACTTAGGTTTTGATTTTGAACTTTTCTGAACGTTAAAATCAACAGCAGAAGGAATTGCTGGGGAGGGGTAAAAGGGAATAAGATGGGCTGGAAAGGGGCAAGATGAGTACAGGAAGCTGAAAGCTTTCAGCTACAACTGAGATTTGTCATCATTTGCTCACTTCTGATTTGAAGAATGTATTGCCTTAAATGTATTAAATTAGTCTAATAAAAAGGTATCTTTTTTTTGTTTTACCTCTATTTATTCGCTGCAACTGGGAAAAGTAGACTAGAAGCAGATAACTAAATGGAAAGCTTATGAAAACAAAGGAGGAGACAGAAGCAGAGTGAGAAAGTGTGCAAGACAATAAAAAGTGTGTGGAGATGGCAAGAAAAGAGAGAACGAGATGGGGCTAAGATAGCCTGAAAGAGTCAGAGCAAGGATGACTTTCCAAAAATACTAGGACTAGGGGGTATGCGATAAAGTTACAAAGTAGTACATGCTTCACTCAATGTGTAATTAAACTCTGGAATTTGTTGCCAGAGAATATGGTAAAGGCAGTTAGTTTAGCGGTGTTTAAAAAGGGTCTGGACAGCTTCCTAAAGGAAAAGTCCATTAAATTGACTTGGGAAAATCCACTGCTTATCTCTGAGATAAGCATCATAAAATGTATCAAGCTTTTCTGGGATCTTGCCAGGTATTTGTGACCTGGATTGGCTACTGTTGGAAACAGGATACTGGGCTTGATGGACCTTTGGTCTGTCCCAGTGTGGTAATACTTGTATGTACTTATAAGGTGCTTGGTGATGAAAGCAACTCACTGAGGATGAAATTTAGGGCTGAGGTAGTGCAATGAATGGGAGAGCTGGGAAGGTAAAGTATTGAGGCACAGAGAATTGGAGTGTGAGGGAGACGAGGGGTGAAATCCAGCTAGGTGTAGCGAGAAAAGAAAAAGGAAGAAAAGTTAAAGGGGAACTATAAATGTTCAAGACAAATGAATGTGGTGGGGAGGAATGAAAAAGACAGGATGAGAGAGAAGAAATGGAACACAGAAGACCCAGCTAAAGGAGTTAGTGTGAGACAAACTTAAGAAAACACAAAAAGAGGGACCAAATGGAACCAAAGTAGCAGAAGAGGCTTGTCCAACCTTCGTCCCACCAAGAGGTTTTGCCTGTCCCCCAGAAAAACTTGGGGTTCCTGCTTTCCCTGCTGCAACTTGGCTATCTGCAAGCTTGAGCTGTGTGCAGTGCTGAAGTTCAGATTGGTCTTATGGTTTCAAGTCTAGAGACTTGAAACTGTGGGAGAGCAACCCAAACTTTCGGCACCCCAGCAGCTCAAGCTTGCAGAAAGATGAGTCACCGGCAAGGGGTGGAGGAAGCAGGAATCCTGCTGAGCTTCTGCTGCTGGAGCCACATAAGGGGAAAGAGACTGGGTGAAGGTGGGGGGCGAGGGTAAATGAGAGAGAGACTTGATGAAGAGTGGATGGAGGACGTGAAAAACACTTGGAGCCAGATGCACTAAACTTAAGGAACCAGCAACATGAAAGAGAGAGAGACTTAGTGAGAAGGGAGTACATGAAAGAGAGAGAGAGACTGAGTGGTACGTGAGAGAAGAGAGAGAGACTGGGTGAAGACGGGGGGTATATATGAGAGAGGCTGGGAGGATACATCAGAGAGAGAGAGACGGTATGTGTATGAGATACTCAAACATATTTCGGCCCTCGGAATGTTAGAAAATATAAAATGTGGCACCCAATAGCAGGGCTGTGGAGTCAGAGTCGAAAGCAATTTTGGGTGGAGTTGGAGTCAAAATCAGTAAAAATGTGCCGACTCCAACTTCAAAATAAAAACTTACATTATATATGGTAAATTTATTATTTTATATTCATATCTTTTTTGTCCTAGATCTAAAGTACTGGAAAACGTAAGTTATATTTACCAGTAATTTAGATCTGATACAAAAAATAGGAGTCGAAGGTTTGGTGCACCAACTTCACAGCCTTGCCCAGTAGAAGAATAAATGGGGGGGGGGGGGGGGGGGGTAGAAAAATATTTTCAGTTTAGCGATTAAGAAAGGCCAGCCCTTAGAATGTGCATCTCCTCTATTTCGTACATTATTTACGACAAGAAGAAATGCATTTCAGTTTCTCTTGTATTCCCTGCAGCCAGGCTTCTAGGGGTTTCCAGTTCCCTTTTTTTTTTTTGTCTACAATTTCTGTTTATAATTTGAGGTCATTTACTCTGTATTTGTGAGCACTTTCAGTGCATGACCAAGGTGATACAGAGGCATAATTTCAAAGCACTTAGGGTTATGTTTACTAAGGCACGCTGTAGGCACGTTAGCGTTTTTAACGCATGCTAAACGCTAGTGCACCCATAGGAATGCATTAGCGCTAACATGCCTTAACTTTAAAGGTGCATTAAAAACGCTAACACAGCTTAGTAAACATACCCTTTAGACTTACAAAGTTCCACAGAAACCTATGAAACTTTGTAAGCTTTAAGTGCTTTGAAAATGAGCCCCATATTCTACTAATGCTGTGCGTCTCACAACACATCTCATTCAGCCCAGCCAGCAACTCAGAAATTACCTTCAGTTAATGCATTTATACATTTTGGACAAAATTCTATAAAAGGCAGCCCCCCCCCCCCCCCCCCCCCAGCACGTAGTGCTATTCTATAAACAGCACTTAAAAGTTAGGCACCATTTAAAGAATAGCACTTAGCTTCAGAAACTATAACCATTTACACCAATGAAACCTTGGTGTGGATCCCTTTTATTCTGAAACGCATACAAATTAAAGGAATGACCCTGATTTGCTTATGACCCTCCTGCATGTAAATTTTTATTTAATTCCAATTAGCATCAATAACTGCTTGTTAAAATATCATTATTAGCATTAATTGGCTCATTCAATTAAATTGCAAGCACAATATTTTAGCAGTATGCAAGCCTTAATTTTGTTTTTTTGCATTCCCAAAAATCTTTCAAGTTCTGTGTTTTCATTCACCAAATTCTATACGGTTCAGTCTTTCAAGTTAACATTTTCATTCACCAAATTCGATGTGGTTCAGCCCCATCATATATGAACAATCTTTCAAGTTAACATTTTCATTCACCAAATTCTATATGGTTCAACCCCATCATATATAAACAATCTCATTGAATTACCCCCATGTAACGCCGTATCATCATCCAGAGAATATCTCATACTACATTTCTGTATTTGTAAGAATCTGATCTATAAAACAATTCACACTGCCAATTTCTCATATCAAGGCACCAACATTTAGAACACTTTACCTGACAATTAAGTGCACACATGATTACCTGTCTTTCAGAAATCTGCTCAAAATTCATTTGTTGAATTCAGCCTTTCAGAAAATAAAGAATTCCATTTGAACAGAATCCACTCCTACAATGTATTATACTCCTTTCCTCCTTAATCCTGTCTAGCCCTGATTAACTGAGCCCATACCCATTCATCTTCAATTATTTAATAAACTAAATTATAAAGTATAATCTCTCCAGGTAATTTCCTTCTATATCCACCTACCCTTAAGAAAAGTTGCATCCCAGGTTAATCACCCACATATATCTGCTTTTATGAAGTCATTGTTACAGCATTTTATATTGTACTTTTATAATCTGTTTATGTATTCTTAACATATATCATTCATTTAATTGTTTGTCATGTAAGCTACACTGAACCCAGTGGTGTACCAAGGGCGGGGCGGTGGGGGCGGTCTGCCCCAGATGCACGCTGCAAGCGGATGCAAGGAGCAGCTGCGTGGCTGTCAGCGCCACCGGTTCCCTGCTCCCTCTGATGTTACTTCCTGTTCTAGGGTAGGGAACCAGCGGAGCCAACAGCCACACTACTGCTCCCTACTACTACTATTTAGCATTTCTATAGCGCTACAGAGCGTACGCAGCGCTGCACAAACATAGAAGAAAGACACCCCCAGGAGGTATGATCGATGCGCTTGGGGGTGGGGAGTGATGCACCAGGGGGGCTGTCGTGATTCATGGGGGGGGGGCGGCAGCCAACCTAGGAACACCACTGATTGAACCTGAGTCACTCTCAGGCTAATGTGGGATAAAAATGTCATAAATAAATAAACATCCATCAGAGATGATGCATTCATCAGACACTGACAATTTCTAAATTGTATTTGGGCCAATATTCATGCATTCAAATTTATGTCTTGCCTATCATATTTTTCTTTTCTTTTTTTTTTTTAATGAAATTTCTAAATACAATCAAGAAGCATAGAAGGAAAAAAGATGCACGGGGCAAATAATAACCAAGTATGACTTTAATTATAATGGAAAATAAATCCCAAAAGTCGACCAATGAGAGGAGCTGAACAGTAAAAATAAGAAAATTACAGTAAATCAACTGGGATGAACAAGGGTCTGATTTTCCTTTTCCCTCCGCCCACCCCCCCCAAGACAACCAGGAGTTGAGAATAGGATAATTTGAATCTGACATATGAAGAGTCCTCTTTTTAGCTTTCAAGAAACTTGCTGACCTAGCGCAACCGCTGGCAGTAGTTCAACCTGGAGCGCATGCCATTTCCGGTGCTACGGAAAATGATTCCGTAACTTCTATGCAGTGTCAGCCCACTGGTAATCACTGCCCGATTATCGCAGAAGCCCTTACCACCACCTAAATGGGTGGCGGTAAGTGCTCTCCCCCCCCCCCCCCCCCCCCCCCCCCCCGCATGGTCACACGGTAAGAATAATCTTAACTGCAAGGCCATGTCTTTTTTTTAGGGGCTTTTTACCTGCTTCGGTAAAAAGGGCCCTTGTGCAAGGCAAAAACAGCCCCTGCTGCTACTGCAGAACCCTTTTTACCACAGCTTGGTAAAAGGCGACCTAAAATCTAGACCAGTGGTTCTCAACCCAGAACTGGGACACCTATAGCCAGTCAGGTTTTCAGGACAGCCCTAAAGAAAAATGTATGAGAGATTTCTGTACAATAGAGGTAGTGCATGCAAATGTATCTCCCACATATTCACTGTACATATCTTGAAATCCTGACTGGTTATGTGTTTCCTGATAGATGGCTAAGAGCCCCTGATCAAGACTGATCTTTAAAATTACACAATTCCGTGGAAATCTCAAGAGAAAGCCCAAACTGAGGGTCAATGCCCTTGGTCTCCTAAACAAAAACTGTCTTCTAATCTCTAAAGCAACTGGTGAGAAATCTGGAAAAACATTAACCCTATGACTGTGGAATAAAAACATGAACGATTTAAAAAATTAAGAAAAAATCTCTCAGATGAGCAAAGCAAAGCTGCCACTACCTATCGTATTTCTAAGCAAGTTACATAAAAATGTGCATAAAATTGAGCATCTACAGTTAACATAGACAAAACAACTGAATTACTTAAAATCCAGATATATATAATAATTTAAAAGCTGCATATAATAATACATTTCTTTTCTTGAAACAACACACACAAACGTTTAAAGTGAATGTGATACTGAATCAGCAGCCAATGTAATTTTTGGAGCATAAAGTATAATCATTATTTACATACATCAAAGATTAAGTGGGCTGCACCATTCTGTACAATCTGCAAAATGTGGATCCACACACAGGTACACTTAAATATAGACTATTACAATACAATAGCCAAAAAGGTTAAAATTTAAGAGAGTGCACCACAATTCTGAAATTCTCAGGTTCTAAAAACAATTTCAGCTACCAAACTGCGGTAGAAAGTGGTCTTCGAGCAAGCTTATGCGGGTCATTCCTGCACGCTAACGCCACTTTTAGTGCAGGGGTAAAAATAACCGATTTTCCCATTTCCTCTATTAATGGCCATGGGCTAATTTTGCCATTAGCGCATAAGCCCCCTACCACCACCCATTATGTAGGTGGTAAGGGCTCACGCACTTATCAGCCCGCAGCAATGTAACTGCACTAACCGATTAGCACGGAACAGGCCCACTCTCTGCCCCAGCGCTAAAATTACTACAGGACGCCTGAGCAAGCCCTTTTCTGCTGCAGCAAGCACGCATTAGTACTTACCACAGCTTAGTAAAAGGACCCCTTAATCTGAATAGAGCAACATGTATAGTTCTCTGAACTTGAGCGTACATGAAAAGATTGGAATTGATTAAAATTTCCCAAGTATTTTATCTCGGAATGTAGATGTAGTTCACTACCTTCAATTATGATATACATAAGCCAAAACTGATCTGTTGCCAAGTATAACCATAGCTTCGGTTTCCCAAAATTTATAGTCAAATTAGTACAAAACCATTCATTCATTTCTGGTTTCGCCCAAATTAGTTCACACTTCACTTTCGAAGAGAACATTAAGATCCATGGCATCACTGTATCAGGAACTTTGTCATCAGACTCACAGGTGAATTTACTCATTAAGAAATCATTTTTGCTGATGAGAAAACTTAGAATATGCAATTGCTTTGATACCCATACATTTAGACTGGTTGTTCAAAGCCTACTTCTATCTGTTCTGGATTATAGTAACGCCATTTATGCAGGCTGTCAAAAAGGCCTTCTAAGGAAGATTCAGACTATCCAAAATACGGCTGTGTGCTTAATTTTTTCTGCTCTTAAATACAATAGTGTTTCTCCTTTGTAGCGGGAACTCCACAGGTTACCAGTGGAGGCTTGAATTCCATTTAAGATTTGCACAGTAGTTCATAAGATCCTTTATGGATTAACTCCGGAATATTTGCTTGGTTGGGTTCAAATGGTCAACAAAGACAGAGGCCTTTGAGACAACTTACTACGTCATTATCCCAGTCCTAGTAAGTTGAAAAATAAGACCATTTACTCTGCTAGCCTTATGTATCGGGTCTCTTTGTTATGGAATTCCCTTCCTACACAATTGAGAAAAATTCAGTTTCTCTGATTTTAGGAAAGCTTTGAAAACTTTTCTTTTTAAGAGGTTTTATCAGAATGTGTTAAACTTTCTTTATATTTGCACTAACTGAATGGTTGTTAACTCTGAGTCTGCCTGCTTGCTTCTTGTTTTGATCTGCACTGAACTTTATGGGTAGATGCGGAATATAGTAGACATAATAGACATAGTAAATGACGACAGATAAAAGACCTGTACGGTCCATCCAGTCTGCCCAACAAGGTAAACTCATTATACATGGTATGCAATACTTTATATGTATACCCAAGTTAGATTTGTCCTTGCCATTTTCAGGGCACAGAAGTCTGCCCAGCACTGTTCTTGTACTAAAATTTCTGAAGCTAACGTCGAAGCCCCTTAAAATTTACACTCCAGCCCATCCATATCTATTCAGCCATGATCAGGGCGTAGATCGAAGAAGTCTGCCCAGCACTGGTTTTGCTTCCCAATTACCGGTATTGCCACCCAATCTCTGCTAAGATTCCTTTGTGTATAAGAAGTAAAGTAAAATTAATCTGGCAGAAGAAAATCCATTTTCATGAAACCAATAATTAAATATCATAGGCATATATTCTAGAACCAGTTATTCATGAAGCAATTTACACAATGGGGTAAGCCAAAAGGGCCAATCCATGGAGAACCCAAATGGGGTGCTTCAAACCAAACTACATCATCAAATCACACCTGCTTCTATTTTTCAAATGTGATTGAAACCATGTTAAAACCATTTTTCCAATACCAATCAATGCTAACAGGGATATTAAAAAGTTTGTGAAACAGAAGCTGCTGATATATCAAAAGAAACAGGAATGATGATTTATGAGTCTCTAGACTTTAAAGTATAATCCATTAAAGAAACGGCCAGGGGTTCAGGGCTGGAAGCCAAGTAGTCGTGGATCTAAGATTTCTCTGTTAGAGAATGACATGGGGATGGGGGACAAACATCCCCATGTCATTCTCTACTTTGAAAGTTGATAATGAATTGAACAGTTATTTATGGTCAACTGATGCTGACAACTATGTTTTGACTTTTTGAAAAACAAGCATAAGTGCTGGCCACAATGGCGGATCCTACTACTTATCATTTCTATAGCGCTACTAGACGTACGCAGCGCTGTACACTTGAACATGAAGAGACAGTCCCTGCTCGACAGAGCTTACAATCTAATTAGGACAAACAGGACAAACAAGAGATAAGGGAATATTAAAGTGAGAATGATAAAATAAGGGTTCTGAACAAGTGAACAAGAGTTAGGAGTTAAAAGCAGCATAAAAAAGGTGGGCTTTTAGCTTAGATTTGAAGACGGCCAGAGATGGAGCTTGACGATCCTGTGCATTCCTGCTTAATAGCACATATTCTGAGAAGACATTTTCTTTTGCAGGAAGGACTGTGGAAAACAGAAGAGCTAGACTGAATCCTGAGTTTGCTGATGACTTAGTATTTATCCACAGATTAAAAAATCATAATGGTGCTTCGTAAGATATATTTCTCCCCCTGTAGGGCATACAGAGCAGGTTGTATTTTGTACCCCTAAACATTTTAACAGGGCTGGATTAGGGTTCCTTGGGGCAATAAAAGTCAGCTATTGTTGGGGTTGGAAGGGTGGTGTGTGTGTGTGGGGGGGGTTATCATAGTTACTCATTGTTATTGTTTTCTATTTTGTGATTTATAAACAAGTTACACATAATATTGTTCCTGTTTATACTTTAATAAAAAGATTTAAATATAAAATCATAATTGATGAAGGCCTCTGCAGATGAGGACAGAGCCCACGGGGATGGGGCAGGGGTGAAGACAGAGCCTACAGGGACAAACTTTGTCCCCGTGACATTCTCTATTCTCGGACTCTAAAAAAAAAAAAAATCTATTTGCATCCAGACTAATCGTTCAATTCATTTTCTAATTAATGTTATACTTGAAATTGGTTGATAATTTGAAAAATTAATTTAAGACATGGTGGGTTTTTTTTTTTTAATAAAGGGCAAACTGATGAACATTTTAGCATGGAAGACAAATTACCATTATTCAATGAAGTACCGTTTATTGTCTATTAGTCTGTTAATAGACTACCTATTGAGGCAATATACAAGGCAGTTTACAACTAATAGAACAGAGAAAGGAACATCATTAATTGATAGAATGGAAAACAAGTACAGGACAGATAGAAAATGGACCCAGGTCTCCCCGCAAGAGGTCATGAGACCAATCCCACAGCATGCCCACCAAATGCTTTTTCAAACAGACAGGATTTTAAACCTGATCTAAATTTTAGGTAGGAAGTTTCAGAGCAAGGGAGATACTGATAAAGCATTCCATAAGGTTTGAGAGATGTGGAGGGGCATAATCGAAAGGGACACCCAAGTTTTCCTGGGGACGTCCTCGGACGGCCCCGTGAAGGGGTGGGGAAACCTGTATTATCGAAACAAGATGGGCGTCCATCTTTCATTTCAATAATATGGTCGGAGACGCCCAAATCCTGAAATTTAGGTCGACCTTAGAGATGGTCATCCTTAGACTTGGTCATTTCTGATTTTCGCCGATAATGGAAACCGAGGACGCCCACCTGAGAAACTACCAAATCCAAGCCATTTGGTCGTGGGAGGAGCCAGCACTCATAGTGCACTGGTCCCCCTGACATGCCAGGACTTCAACCGAGCACCCTAGGGGGCACTGAAGTGGACTTCAGAAAAAGGTCCCACGTGCATAGCTCCCTTAACTTGTACGCTGAGCCCCCCAAAACCTACTACCCACAACTGTACACCAGTACCATAGCCCTTAGGGGTGAAGAGGGGCACCTAGATGTGGGTACAGTGGGTTTTGAAGGGCTCACATTTACCACCACAAGTGTAACAGGTGGTGGTGGGGGGGGGGGGATTGGCCTGGGTCCGCCTGCCTGAAGTGCACTGCACCCACTAAAACTGCTCCAGGGACCTGCATACTGCTGCGAGGGACCCGAGTATGATATTTGAGGCTGGCACAAAATATTTTTACAGTTGTTTTTTGAGGGTGGGAGGGGGTTAGTGACCACTGGGGGAGTAAGAGGAGGTCATCCCCGATTCCCTCCAGTGGTCATCTGGTCAATTCGGACACCTTCTTGAGGCTTGGTCGTAAGAAAAAAGGGCCAAGTAAAGTCGGCCAAGTGCTCGTCAGGGTTGCCCTTCTTTCTTCCATTATGGTCGAGGACGCCCATGTGTTAGGCACGCCCAAGTCCCGCCTTTGCCTCCAACACGCCCCCGGGAACTTTGGTCGTCCCCACGACGGAAAGCAGTTGGGGATGCCCAAAATCAACTTTCAATTATCCTGATTTGGGCGGCCCTGGGAGAAGGACGCCCATCTCCCAATTTGTGTCGAAAGATTGACGCCCTTCTCTTTCGAAAATAAGCCTGATAGAATGCCGATTGTCTGGTGGAACCGAAATGCTCTTGTTCCCAATGCATGTTGGATAGTTGCCCTGTTTCATTATTTTACTCAGTGCCTCAGGTAGTTCTTCAATGGCTTGTTTCAAGTGTTAGTAAACTAGTGCCCTCAGGTTCATTGCCTATTGATATGGGGCAGATTATTTTAACTCCAATACCTAAAAGTACTGGGTTGGATCTAACAGCCTCCTCCACTAGTTATCATCCTATTGCCAGTGTAACCCTGTTCATTAAATTGATTGAATCCTTTGTGTGTAAGCAGTTTTCTGCTTATTTAGATAAGTTTTCTTGTTTACATTGTATCTGATTTGGCTTCAGAACTGGTCACAGTACTGAAAGACTTTTGCTGGTTCTTACTTCACATGTAAAAGAGCAGGTATGTGTTGGTAAACAAACATTACTGTTGCAATTTTGCTGTAGCATTTGAGGCTGTTAACCATACACTTCTGCTCAAGCAGTTGACCGATGCTGGTATCTCAGGCAAGGTCCTCAAATGGTTTCAGGAGTTTCATTTTCTAAAGCTTGGTTTCCTGGCTGTGGGGTCCCTCAGGGGTTCCCCACTGTCTACAGTGTTTAAAATTTTTTATGGCTTCACTTGGAAAAAGTAAACTTCAGCTGGGGGAATTGCTTTTGTCATATGCTGATGATATTTTATTATTAATTCCTGTCTATTAATATGTCAGATATTTCTGTGTTCTTTCGGGGATTAAAAGAATTCAGAATTGGGCTCTTAGTAACAAATTAAAACTGAATCCTAATCAATCAAAATTACTTTGTTTTATTAGGATTTATTGGGGGTCCTTTTACTAAGGTGATTACCATGTAGTTACTGTGCGAGTCTTTATCCCTAGGTCAATGGCTGGCAGTAAAGTCTCAGACCCAAAATGAATGCGCGGCAATTTTGATTTTGCCTCGCGTCCATTTTTGGCAAAAATTTTAAAAAGTCATTTTTTATAGGCGTGCTGAAAAATGTATCTACGCATGCCCAAAACCCGTGCCTACGCTACCGCTAAAATAGGGCTTGCGGTAGTGTACGCAAGTGGTACACACGCTGCCATGTCAAGCCTGGAATGCCTAGCCAAGTGGAGAAAAAAAAGACCAAATGGGCGATCTGCATAAGACATCCACAGCAGGACAGAGGACCAAGTGACCGAACTACAAAAGGCAGCCACGGAAACTAGATGGGACTCAGAGAAGGAAGTCACCTGCGTTCTCAAAGAACTCACTGCCACCCGCAACGACGGAGACTGTCTCATAGAGAGGCCAGCAGAAGAAATTGCCTCCCTCAGCCAACAGCCACCACAGCTCTCAAAACCAGATCCCCTTTCCTTTCGACCAGCAAGAAGACGACATGAGGTTATACCGAGAGTCATTTCTGTTCAGAGGGTCAGGAATCTAATGATCCCACTACAGTGTGGATGTTTTGTAAGGAGGAGTCACCTTCCTGTATACCTAAGGCTCTCCAGGTTCTGAATATGTCTTCTTCTGATCCTGCCACAGCAGCATCTGCTAATCTTAAAATGGCGAGCACTAGAAGACCGCTTCAATCTTTTCCAGTGCATGAGGCTATTCAGGAAGTCATTTTTGCTCAGTGGGTCACCCCAGACATTGCCCTGCTACACCTGCATCTACTAATTCAAAAATAGTGAGCCAGTGTGACTTTGGAAACTGCATTACCTTCCTGAGTACCCGAGCAAAGCATGAAGCAAAGATTTGACCAATGGAACTCGCTGGTCACTTCCAAATAGTATAGGAGTACAGGGTGAACATCAAAGAAGCGGGAAGAGACAAAGGTTGATTGGGATGAAAGGCAGAAACCACCTTATGAAGAAAAGACAGGACTGTGTGCCCCATCACCCCCAGAGTTCTGAAGGGGGTGATGGGGGTGAGGATTTCGAAAGGATGAAGTCAGGAGTTCTGAAACCCTGCTGGATCGCAGAAGAAAACTAGGCTGCCCTGGACAATAGTACCTGGTCTCTTTAAAATGAGGGCGAGCCTGACACAATCAAAAAGAACATGTAGATATGTCCTCAGGAAGACACTGAGTCTATGAGTCACCCATTTTTCACAGAGTCCTCAAACAGCAGCTTGCCCTTAAAAGGGAGTTTATCCAGTCGCTGTTTGAAGCTGCATCTGCTGCCCAGTGGTGCAACCACATCAAACGACAGGCTGTGACAGCCAAAGACATCTGCTTAGTCAAGGCCCAAAAACAAATCGTACAAGAAATCTGTCAAATAAGCCAGCCTCGACTCCACATCTGGCATTTGAGAAGGTCGACTGTCCATCTTCTGGAAGGGATCCAAAATTTGTTGCAGCCAGCTAAGGCACGCCATAGCAGCCTACAAGCTGTTGATAACCGCCTCCACAGAGAGAGAGAACATCTGAATTGTCAGAGGAAGGCTGTGTTGAATTCATCCACTGAGGCTACATTGGCTTGAAGGGAACAAGAGAGATGGAGACCAAAGCTGAGAAGGAACCCCTGAAGTGGTCTGTTGTGGTATCTGGCCCATGGAAGAATGTTCAAGAAGAAACCACTGCATCCAGAACTTGAACCTATTCCCAGACCTGGAAGGGAAAGTAGAACCTGACCTGGGTTGACATCTGTTGCTGAGCAGCAAAAGGAAGAAAGGACTTCCCAAGCCTATGTGGAATATCATTCCCAGATATGCCAAGATTTGTGTTGGAAACAACTGACTCTTGCTGAAATTGATTACTAATCCTAAGGACTGAAGAAGAGTAGCTATCTTGGATGAAATTTGAAGAGTCTTATGATAAAGTCACAATCACGAGGTATGGAAGAACCTGCAATCCATCCTCGCAAAGGAAAGCTGTCATTATCACTATGACCTTGAAAAAATGTCCTTGGTAATGTGAAAAGGCTGAAAGACATGGCCATAAATTGTGTGGTGAGCATGACAGACCTGGGAGAGAGGTCCTTGGGGAAAAGCTGTCTAAAAAAACAGACATTTCTCAAGGGAATGGAGGGACTACAACTCCCAGGCTCCCCAAGGTAGATAGAGCCAGGTAGCTCTCAGAGGATCTGAGGAACTACAACTCCCAGTTTCCCCGGGATAGGTCACATGAACCCTTTAGGGAGGCTAGCCCTCACTACAGTTCTCAGAAACTCGGGAGCAGAGCGCAAGCCCTTCCCAGAAAGGTTAATCTCGACTATACTTCCCAAGTTCCTGAGGGAGGGTCACGTGACCTTTTTAGGCAGGTTAATCATAAGGGTTATCAGCTGCAGGAGGGGAGGAACTGATGGATTGGTAAACCATAGAAAAGGTTTCAGTGGTTCAGGAGGAGAGGAGTGCAGCTCCTTGTGACTCTGGGCAAGTCACTTAACCCTCTATTGCCCCTGGTACAAAATAAGTACCTGAATATATGTAAACCGTTTTGAATGTAGTTGCAAATACCTCAGAAAGGCGGTATATCAAGTCCCATTTCCCTTTCCCTCCTGAGCCGGAACCAATGGACATTTCTGCTTTAGCAGAAGTGAAGGAGGAGAAGCCTAGGTGCTTGCTAACGAACCTGCTTGCCAATTTCATCCAAAGGTGGAGGAAGGATCCCAAGAAGGAAACCTTTTAAGGTATGAGTGCTAGAACCTTACCTTTGGAGTTACTGCAAACATTTAAGTCTGTTGCCTTTTGAAGTATTCAAAAGTATTTTGGGAACTCTACACTGCATTCAAGCCAGACCCATGTGGGTGGATACCAGATGTTAAGTGGCTGGTATGTTTAAGGGAGGGGGTCCCCTGAGCCTCAGAATAGTAACTGAGGACAGAGTGCAAAAGGCTTGAGCTTTACTGGAAGTAATTGTAATATATGAACTTTTTCAAGTGAATGAACTGCCTTTATAACATAGTGCTGAACTCTGTAAGAGACTTGTGTTATAAAGACTCTGACGCAGCAGGCTGGTGCAGCTGGATGAAAGGGATGCTTCATTTGGCACCTTTTATAAGCAAAAGCTTTGAATTGGCACCCTATATGAACTTTGCTGTTGAATGTTATGGACTACTAGAGGAAGAAAGATCCACCAGCAATATAGTTTTGTGTTTATTAACTGTTATGATTTCAAGTAATAAAAACAAGATTATATAGAAAACCTGCAATGGAATAGTGGACCTTGACTTACAAGGAACGGATTACACTCGAGACGCATCGCAGTGTGACAATTGATAATCTTCTTCTGCGAAAAGGTGCACTGGGAATATGAAAGTACGCTTCCTTGAGATCCAGGGAGGTTAGAAACTCTCACTGCTAGACTGAAACCATTACACACTGCAAAGTTCACACTGTGAAAAGTTGAACCTTAAACACTCTAGACTGTTGACGACCAAACTCAGCTAGAAGGAAGTTCCCTGGCTAGAAGTAGAAAGCAAAGGGAACAACTTCCCATTCCCCCAACTGCAACTGGGGACAGACTCAACCATGCCTAAATTAAGAAACGTTTGCAAGGTGGCACGAACTGCTTGATATTTGGGCTTAAGCTTGCATGGAGAATCCAAGAAAAATCTGCAGTGGAATGGAAGAACTCCAGCTTGTAACCCTGTGTTAGAAAATCTTAGACATATTGGTCTGAAACAATCTTGATCCACTCCTCATGAAACCCGTAAAGGAGTCCTACTATTATGAAACCTGAGGAATGAACCCAGACCCCATCATTGGGAGATGCAGCAGGCATAGGTATACCTAGAATTGAAGGTGAGGCTTGGGAGTCCCATAGGTCTTTACCCAACTTCCCTGGATCTTCTCCAAGCACAAGATTACTTCTAAAAGGTAGCTTGCTAAATGTGACTTGGAAGCCACATCAGCTGGCCGATGACTAAGCCAGAGCTAACTTCTTACAGAGAGGGTCAAGAATTGGCTGGTGTGACTGTACACTAGAACTGGCTGCGCATTGAAACTAACAAGTATGGTTGAGAACCAGAGCTAGATGGTTGCTTAAACTATTAAACTACCTCTACACTGAAGTAGCTCTGTAATAAACGCTAGCTGTCCCATACAATGAAAAGGTGCAAAACTGCAATAGAAGCAATTAGAGCCACTGGTGATGCTGCAAATACAGTGGTGGCTGGAGCTAGTATGCATTAGTTTGGTTAGTAATCAGTGTGCAAAATGAGAGAGGAGAGCTAACCTTCAGTACAGGAGTGTAGTGATAACTGTTCCAGTCATGCAATGAACTGCTTGGCAAAGCAAGCAGTAAGAGAGAATTAAATAAAATATGCCCCACTTGAAACAGAGCTCAGTCCACAGCTTCTAATATGATGGACAAACCAGCCTTGAATCTATGAACTTTAGGTTGAAAGCCAGCCACCTTCCAGAATAAAACTATTTTCATGTAAACACTGCACCACTTGAAACAGAGCCGAGTTCACAGCTTCTAATATGATGGACAAACCAGCTTTGAATCTATGAACTTCAGGTTGAAAGCCAACCATCTTCCAGAATAAAACTATTTTAATGTAAACAATGCAGCTGGAGAAAATGCCACCATGTCAGCACAGAGGGTGCAGGATTACCATGGAGACCAAGAGAAACCTGGGAGGAGTGCACAAGCCTCAGAAATTAACTCAAAATTTAACATTTCTCCCAGAAACATGGAGTCAACAACTCTAAGCCTGAATGTAAACTAACAACACCTATATTGACGTGCTCTGAGTAAGGATAAGAGTGAAAAAACTAGATGAGGACCTTCCCTAATCCTGATCCCTTTCTCCCTTCCTTTTATGTTGCACACAAACTATAAACCACCTCGATGAGTGTACCAAGCAAAGGTAAATCAAGATAGAAATATTCTTAGTGCTCAACTGCAAGAGGGTGCACAGTTATTGTCCTCAATAATAAGCTCACAGAATAATCATTACCTGCCAAACTGCAGTCATTAAGCTTGGGGAAGCCACAGACCCATCTCACGGTCCCACTAGACCTCTGACCCCAGTGATGTGGCCGCCTGGGAAGCTGCAGAAGACCTGAGGTCTCCCAGTGGAGTCTTCTGACAGGGGTGAATCCCTCAGACCTCTTCATCAGAAAAGCCCACAAAGGTACCAAATCTGGAGCAAAATAAAAGGAAGGGAGGGAATCTATCCTTGCTCCCCCAGCCACAGCTCAGAATGGCCAGCACTCAAAAACTCTTGGCATCGCAAACTGGACTCTTCATGGAGCACCTGCACCCCAGCTACACCATGCGGTGGAAAAGATGGTGCCTGCAGGCGCACGCGCACCAAAGAAAACTCCACTGCAACTGCCAGAATGGGCTGGGAGAACATTATGTTCCCCAATTTCAGGCTGCCCAGCAGAATCCGTTGGCTGGCCTGTGCAGGAACAGTAGGAACAAACACCCAATGCCATTCGTCAGTTCCCACACCAGGAGCCGTGCTGACGGGACCACGCCAGAGCCACCATCATAAAAATACTCACCTCCCCCCTTCAGGAATCTGCTACCAGAGGCAAGTTTGATCCCCTCACACCACATCCGAGACTATAAACCATCACGAGCCTGCTGCGCTAATGTGAACAGGCTGTGAGATGCTCTTTTTATTTTTATTTTTTTTATAAGAGAGGGAGCCAGAGCAAATCTCAGTCAAGGTACCTCAAAAGGAAGACTAGGAGGGAACCGATGGTGGGAGGAAAGAAGGGACCTGGAACCACCAGGTGTAAACCTAGACCCTAAGCCTGGGCCGCCTTAACCCCAAAAGCTCTACTGGACCTGGGGGATCAGGCCAGGAGCTAAGCAATCCAGAGTTGCATGGTGTAAGGAGGTTGGGAAGTCTAGGCAGGTTAAGATAAGGTATGGGTCAAGACTACATCCCCCCAAGACCCTGAGAGAAGAAATCAGGGTGGTAGGATCAAAAACCTGTTAGGGACTCCACATGGAAGGGAGGGAGGTAAAGACTGGAAAGAGCAGCTGCTATGGCAGACAAGGGCCAGAAGGGGGAGCAGTGATGAAAAAGCTCAATTTCCTTGGGTTAAAAATCAGTACAAGATTCCTCCCACCTGGGAGGAAGGAGAGAGATCTGCCAGAGAAGCAGAGTTAATGGAGTCAGAAGCGTAGCTAGGTGGGGCGCAGGGGGAGCGGTCGCTCCCCCAACTGGATTTCTAAAACTGAATGGCGCCTATGCGCATGTACTGCAGTGCTCCTGCCTTCCCGCGCGGATAGAAGTTGGAACAGCTGACTCCGAGCCTGCCCTGCGCCGACCAACGCCTAGTGCCTGCCCTGGCCCTACCTAGCCTGCCCTGCTACTGCTCTAGTCTAGAGTCTGACTAGTATACTGGCCGTCCGGTCCGCCGTGAGCGCCGTCCGTTCGCCGGGAAAGGGAACATCACAGAGCTGCTGAGGCCCTCAGCTCACTCACACAGCTGCTCTCGACGTCGTCGTTCCTCCTCCAGGTCGTCCCCCCTCGTGCACACACAGTGCAGGTCAGCACGGTGTTTCTGTTTGGCAGGCACCTGCACCAGAGAGTGGACTGCCTGAGCCCAGCTGTCGACGACGCTGGGAGTGGGACGCGGAGCCTCAGCCTCACTCAGCTTCAGCTGAGCTCTTCTTGACTGATTCTGACTCTGAGACGAAAGGTAAGGGGGGAAGCCTGGTGTTATAAAGATGATGGAATATATTGAAACTAAATGGAAGTAAAATTAAACTATCCTTTCATTGGGGCTTATGGAATCACATCTTCACTTCATGTTTTGCAGATTTCTTTTAACATAACTAAATGAGCTATAAACCCCTAATTCAGCCCATTGGTTTTATTTCGTTTTATTCTTGTGATGACTTATACTGTGCCAAAACTGAAAACTCTTTATCTCTTCTATCTGGTCGATAATAAAAGGAGCTCATTGTGAACACTATCCACCCTAAAAGGTTGTTTTGTGGCTGTATATGAGGAATTGTGCTACTGAATAAATAAGTTTGTTTTTGTTCCTAGTCATGCATCCAAATGTTATATAATCCTTTCAAGAAAGCCAGTTAATCATTTGTTAGTGGAACATAACCATAGAAGCATGGTATGGTTGCATTTTCAGCATACTACAGTCTAGCTAAGGAGCAGGTTATTTTGAGTTAGTCTTCACTGGACCAAACTTGCTTTCCTTGTGCCATCACCATCCAGCTGGATAGGCAGTGTCTTAAAAGGTGGAGGATAAGGGATTATTTTTTTTTTTACATTTATATCTCACATTATCCCAAAAGAACTGAGGTTACCACCCTTAGGATTCACCTACAGCAAAGGTCCTTAATATGTAATACTTGGTAGCAGTCATGAAACGGTGATGAAATATTCACATAGCAAGCAGCCTGAGCCAATAGAGTTATTTTCCACTGAACATAATTAACTTTGTGTGAACTTGGAAGCTAATATTGTGCTCAACTGGACAATGTTGGTACATTTAGACTGTGCTTTTGAGGAAGAAAAGATGTTAAATGCTCCCAGGTTTCAACCTAATTAATGTGTTTATATGTATAATTTTTTTTTTTAAATCAGGATTTCTGATTGTTAAGCACCTGATTCTTCTGTTTTGGTGGCCCTTTACTAGGTGAGAACATCTGTGCATGAATACAGGGAGCCCTTATAACCAGCCCCTCCAAATGACAATTATTTACAATTTAGAACTAATTAATATTCTAACTGATGGAACCAGTACTTCTCCTTTGTACATCCATATGCTGCACAAGCCGGCATGTTTGAAAATATAAGTGAGATCAAATAAAAATGCTACCAACAATAAAGAATGACAATGTAGATAAGCAGCTTGTAGGTTTGTTTGTTTTGTTTTGGGTGAGGAGGAGAAGGAATGGGAGACTAACCCTATTTGGCTTCAGCTTTTTGACGCCAAGTCATCTCCTGTTCTCAATCTAACCTCCTTGGGGAGGAAGAAGTTGTTGGACTCGGGGGGGGGGGGGGGATCGAGGGAATGAGAGGAAGAGTTGCTGGACTCGGGGGGGGGGGGGGGGCTGAGGGCAGAAGGAGAGGTTCTGGACTCCAGGGGGATTTTGGGAAGAAGAGAGAAGAGGTCCTGGACTCATTGGGGAGAAGGGGAATGTGCTGAACCCATGGGGGGGGGGGAAGAAAGAGGGAGGGAAGGGGACAGGTACTAGATCTGCAGGGGTAGGGGGATAGGAGAAAGGAAGAAGATGGAAGGCATAGGGGGATGAAGAGCGTGAGTAAGAGAAGGGGAGAGATACTGGACTCACAGGAGATGCAAGTACACAACCCTTGATGCGGTGCACCTTCCTGGGTTGCGTAGGGGCTAAACCATGCTTAGCAGGTTTTCATTTCTACTGTGCAGTAGAATTATTGTGGTACAGTATATGGATATTTTCAGCACAGTGTACATAATACCATCAGTAATAGAGATGCAAGGGGGAAATGACTGGTGCAGTTGCACCACAGACACAGTGAAGGGGTCCTTCACTGCTGTGTTCAACAGTACCGTGACTGTTCCTTTTCTGCTGACATAGGTGCTGCCCTCACCCTAAGGATTTTATCTAGCCCTGCCCCAACTCCACTCTAGGCCCACCTCACCCCACCTTAGCCTTAGTCACTGATCACACATATGCCTATAAGGATTTTAACCCTTCCCTCTCTCCCGGCCCTTCAGCCTCGCACTGGTGCCTGTTTTATAAAAGTTTGCTCCCCCTGATGTCAAAACCTGGCTGGGAGGGATGGTGAACAGAGGGAAGGAACAGAAGATGGATGGGACTGGGAGGGGTGGGGAGCAGAGGGAAGGAGCAAGAGATGGATGGGACTGGGAGGGGTGGGGAGCAGAGGGAAGATGGATGGGAGGGGTGGGGAGCAGAGGGAAGGAGCAAGAGATGGATGGGACTGGGAGGGTAGGGAGCAGAGGGAAGCCTACTGGAAAGAAGACACTGCATAAAACAGAAGACACTGGGACCAAAGCGAATAGAAAAACTAAATGATCAGACAACAAAGGTAGATAAAAGTATTTTATTCAGAATTTATTAATTGAAATATGTCAGCTTTTTGAAAATGTGCATCTGTGATATTTTGCCTGTGAATTTCAATTCCGTCCTCCATATTAGCATATTCATTTGCATATGTATATATGTATGTATATATACATATATGCATATGTATATATGCAAATGAATATGCTAATATGCTCCGCCTATCCTTTGCCCCCCCCCCCCCCCCCAAAAAAAAAAAAAAGAAACAGTCAAACTACGCCTATGGACCAAACACCTTCTAGATAGAGAGAATACTGAGGTTAAGGTGGCTGCACATGACCACATACAGTAAATCTCTGAAGCTCTTTCTATTTCTACTTGCTGGCAGAGGGACATAACCCACAAGTCTCTGGGTTGATCTGTGGGACACTCTGGAATAAATTTCTGTAAAATATGTAATGTGTCCCCATGACAAACTCTTATTTCAGGCACTTACCAAAGCTAAACCACATACACATCTATGGAAACAATTTTACTGTATTTAAAGATGTCTCAAGAGGCAGTGTCTCACAACATCAAGTAATTGGTAGATTTATGGTTTATTTTTGTTTCTTCCCTCTTATAGTGAATATGCAAAACTGCTTTGATTTTTTACAGAGAGGCAATATAATCAAATCTATAATAAAGGCAACCACCTCAGTACATATCAGATCCTGCAAAATGTTCTGAAACCTTGTCTGATGTTATGACAAACTAAAATTACATTAAAAATTTTATGTCACCTCAGTAGGAGCAGCACACAATCCCTGCCAAACACTATGCACAAAAGGCACTCAGAACCTTCTCACACCATCGCAGCACTAATTTCCAGGACTCAAACAGCACTAACTTTATCCATGAAAAAAAAAACAGCACTGCAAATATTACACTGGGCCCTAAAACACCAATACACCACCAAGTGAGAAAACATAACAAACAAGCCTGCTACAAATTCTCTACACAGAAACTTCATGCTAGCAGAACACTGCAACCTGGTCACACATGCAAAACACAGCCAACAACTATAAAACAAGTGACTACAGATTGGTATTAAAGGCATGAAGGCCAAAAACTGAACAGGAAATCTTAAGAAGTCAGACTCTGCACGTATAGCAATACTAGAGAAATAAAAATGCATTTTCGATTGTACTGAGCAAAATACAAAGACGTCAGAGACCATACTGTCTAATTTTTTCTGGCCCACATATGCAGATAAAACATTTTGTTTTCAGCCTTGACTCGATGTGTGCGGTATAGCCTATGTTCACAATAAAGAAAGCCAGCAAAAATTTTGTGCGTGCAGTTCCTTGGCCTAAGCTCCCTTTCTGACATGTGTGAGCACGTGCACAGCTTACAGCAGTGTTCTTCAATGCAAGGCCCGCAAGCCAATTAAAGCAGTCTTTAATTTTTTTTTTTTTTGCTGCCAAAGGTTGGGCATCTCTCTTTTGCTGCTTGCTCCCCACCTCCTGTGGTTCAGCATTGCTCATTCTGGCCCTCCTTCCCCGAGTCTGGCATCTCTTCCCTTTGTCTGCCTACCTCCCGCCCACCCAACGGTCTTCCAAACTTGATCCTCTTTTTGGCAGCAATTCAGTGAGGCACTCTCCAGCCAGCCCCAGGGCCTTCCTTCTGCATGCCCCCTCCCCTGAGGCAACAGAAGTTGCTGCAGAGAGAAGGCCCCTGGGGTTGGCCAGAACAAGCCTGGCTGAATGGGCGCTGAGAAGAGGATCAAGTTTGTAAAAGTACTGGGTGAGCAGCAGGCAGGGAGGGAATGCAGGGTGGGGAAAGAGAAAGATCAGACCAGACAGGACTAAGCAGAAAGGGGGGGGGGGGGAGAGAGATGACAGACTGTAGTGGGGGTGCAGAGGGCAAGGAGCTCCTTACCATGGGATGTAGAAGGAAAGAGAGAGTGGAAAACATTAATATGGAGAGTGAAAAAGATGCAGGATGCAACACAGCATAGGGACAGGGATACAGACGGGCATTGCTGGATACGGGGAGGGAAGCAAAGAGTGAGGAGATGGTGTACTGCTCATGGATGGAGGGGAAGAAAAGGGAAGAGAGAGGGAGGACATGGTACACATGGATGGAAGGTGAGAGAAGAGAGGGGGAAGGGAAGATGAACAGGGGAAGAGAAGAGATGCTGTTCACGGATAGATGGGGAGGGAAGAGAGAGAAAGGAGATGGTGCATATAGATAGATGGGAAGACATGGAAAAGTAGATGAGAACGAAGCAGAAAAAAATGCATGAAAGCTGAATTTGAAAAACTAGTGCCAAAGATGGATGTTGGGCAAAAAGTGAAGGAGAGAAAAGAAACAGCAAACGGACAAGAAGGTCTGGAAACAGAATTAAGAACACAGACAAAGGGAAGTGCAACCAGAGACTGGGACAAGATGATCAGAAAAATAAAATCACTAGACAACAAAGGTAAGAAAAATGACTTTATTTTCAATTCAGTGATTGAAATATGTCAGTTTTGAGAATTTACATCTATCTTTACATTTTGCACTTCAGGAAGAAATGCATCTAATATTTGAAAAGGGGCTATCTGTGTTCTGCATGTGTGACCAAGGCCAGGTGTTCTGGTAGGAATGGATGTCAAGATGCCTTGTTGGTGTTATGGATCCCAAGCTGGAAGATATTTGTTGGCTCTCCTTCAGCTTTTTTGGACCCAAAACAGCCCCAACTTAAAAATTAGCGAAGACCACTGGCTTACAGGGAACATTGATCAGAGAGAGACATTTCTCAAAGATGACATAGTCCAATTAATAAATTCAAAATAAAATATTTGTTCTATCGTTGTTGTCTGAGCACTTTTTCCCCCCATTCGTTTTGGTCCCAGTATCTCTATTTTAATTTAATTCTTTTTGCAGGGTCTGCTGTCCATTTGACATTTATCCTCTTTCCTCCTGTCTTCTTCCATTCTCCCCCCTCCCCCTGCCACATCTGTCACTGATGTTGACCTTTCTTTCCCTTTCAGTGCTTTCCTTAATTTAATTCTTTTCTGCTTCTCGATACACTCAAATTCACTTGCTTCTCACTTCCAGTTCTGTCTCCTCCTTTTTACTTTTCACCTACCTATCCAACTTTCAATTTCCTTCTCTCACTTCCTTCCTAGGTCATGTCCCCTATTTCACTACTTTCCCAGCCTCTTGTTCCCCTTTGTTTTTCATGCCTGCCCCAGCTTCTTCTGTTAACCATCCCCTCCAGTCCATTTCTCTTGTCTCTTATCCTCCTAACCATCCCCTTTTACCGCCTCCTTAGCTCTATTTCTATCCTTTCATTCATTTCCTTGCTAACCCCCTACCCCCTTGGCCTTTCCCTCATGACTCCTGCAGTGAAGGGGAATGGGTTGGGAATATTAGGTAGCCTTATCAGTCATCCCACTGATGTAGCAAATGCATGAAAGAAGAGCTCTTTGGTGTATGACCTGGAGAATGGGCTCAATGCATGTGACATGGTATTTCTAAAACCCAACTATACCACAGAGTGCCATCGTGCAATGGACCTGTCTCCTTAGCGAATCCTAAACACACTGGCAGGGAGATTTTGCTAAAGTGATTTCCTATTTTTCTCATTCTCTTGGGGAGCAGCATGATTTCCTTTTGGATTTGGGGAGTCCAGGGTACTTTCCACTGACAGTATTTAAACAAAGTATTGATTCATGAACTGGGAGGTGAAGAACGGTGTTCTTTGAGTACATTTTGCCCAATCTGGAACCCTGAGGAGTGGTATTCTAAAGGCATTTATAAATTAATACATGCTCTGTTTTGCTATTTTGACCAATGTAAGCATGTTAGATGGTAGTGTGTGTATGTATGGATGGGTGGGGGGACTGAAAGATTTGTGCTTTCAGCCTATTCTCTTCCAATAGAGACAACATATACGTACATTTTATCCTAAAAATGAGACAGTTTCCATTATCATTCTTAAGAGTCAGCGTTCCTTATTCTTGTACTAGATAAAAAAAATAAAAATTTCAAGTGCGTAAAACATTAAGCATCCCTGATTAAAGTTAAATTGATTTGTTCTCACCAAGAAACTTCTAAATAAGTCAATTTTTGATTGTCGCTGGACTGTAAGTACTAATCAGAGTTCTAAATACACGAAGTGTTTCAGCGGTCAACAGGGGAAGGAAACAGCCCATCACTCACAGTATCTTCAGCTATACCCACAGCCAGCTGTACTGGTGATTTGAGACCTCAGGAAAGGTGCTGTGTATGGGTGTTCTTTAACAGTGAATTTGAGCTACTCAAAAACAATAAAGCAAAGTTACTCGCCTTTAGCAGGTGTTCTCTGAGGACAGCATGCCATGTATTCTCACAGCTGGGTGATGTCATCTGACGGAGCCCAGTGTGGACACTGACTAGCAAGACTGAGAACTTTCTAGTAGCATCTCACCACTCGTGCTGGTGCCTTCCTGAGTCCCTCAGTCATATACGACAGCTAAAGAATACAACTCCAAACGGAGGTGGGAGGGTATGAGAGAATACTTGGCCTTCTGTTTTCAGAGAACACCTGCTACAGGTGAGTAACTTTGTTTTCTCTAAGAATAAGCAGGCTGTTGTATTCTCGCAGCTGGGAATCCCTAGTTACCAGGCTCATTGAAAACAACAATGCTAGGAGAATAGGGACTCGAAACAGCGAGATCTGGAAGTCAATAAACCTAAAAATATTTACATACTAACTGTGAAGGTGCAGCCTGGAACTAAACAAAGCTGGGCCTAGGGGGGTGGAGTTGGATTCTAGAAACCAAACAAATTCTTTAGGACTACATACCTGAGTATCAAGTTGGGTATCCTGCTCAAGGCAATATTGAGATGTGAATGTGTGGACAGATGACCATGTCACAGCTTTGCAAATCTCCTCAATGGATGCTGAGCTCAAGTGGGCAACGACGCAGCCATGGCTCTGACATTATGCCTTGACATGACTCTTCAGAGTCAGCCCAGCCTGGGCATAAGTAAAGGAGATACAATCTGCTAGCCAATTAGAAATAGTGCATTTGCCAATGGCCACCTCCATACAGTTTGGGTCAAAAGAAATAAAAAGCTGGGTGGACTGTCTATGGGCTTTAGTCTGCTCCAGACCAAATGCTAAGGCTCACTTGAAATCTATGGTATGCAGTATATTCTTGCCAGGATAGGCATGTGGTTTTGGAAAAACAAAATGTTGGCAGGACGATTGATTGGTTAAAATGGAACTCTGACAATATCTTAGGAAAGAATTTAGGGTGCGTGCAGAGAACTATTCTATTGTAATGAAATTTAGTGTAGGGTGGGTCAGCTACTAGGGCCTGAAGCTCACTGACTCTGTGAGCTTAAGTGACCGCCGCCAAAAACACTACTTTCCAGGTCAAATACTTCAGATGTCAGGATCAAGTGGCTCGAAAGGAGCTTTCATCAGCTGGGTGAGGAAAACATTGAGATCCCATGCTATAGTTGGAGGTTTGACAGGGGGGCTTTGTTGTTAATAAACCTTGCATGAAGTGAACAACTGGAAGCTGTACAGAGATGGGCTTATCTCCTACACGATGATAAGCAATAATCGCACTTAAATGATACCTCAGAAAGGTGCAGAAGGTATTCAAGATTTGTGTAGGGCAGATGAGGGGATCTAAGGCCTTGCCCTCACACCAGACAGCAAGCCTCCTCCACTGAAATGAGTAACACCTCTTAGTGAAATCTTTCCTGGAAGCCAGCAAAATGCAGGAGAGTTCCTCTAGCAAATCTAAGGATTCAAATTCTATGCTCTCAACATTCAAGCTGTGAGGGCCAAGGATTGGAGGCTGGAATGCAGAAGAGATCCCTCGATCTGAGTGATGAGGGTTGGAAAATATTCCAATCTCCATGTATCTTCAGAGGACAACTTTAGAAGAGGAAACCAGATCTGCCTCAGCCAGTAAGGTGTGATTAGGATGATAGTTCCCTGATCTTGCTTGAGTTTCAGCAAATTTTTCTCTATGAGATGTATTGGAGGATATGCATACAGAAGTCCCTTCCCCAATGCAGGAGAAATGCATCTGACACTAGTCTTCCGTGTGATCTGAGCTTGGAACAGAACTGGGGGACACTGTTGTTGAGATGAGTGGCAAAAAGATCCAAGGGAGCTCGAAAGATCTTGCAGGCTACATCCATGTTGAGAGACCACTAGTGCAGTTGCAAACCCCTGCTCAGTCTGTCCATCAGGTATTTGTCTTTTTCTGGTAAGTATGTGGCTCAAAGTACCATTCCGTAAAGGAGGGCCCACTGCCACATTCTCACTGCTTCCTGACACAAGGGGTAAGAACCCGTACCCCCTGCTTGTTTACACAGAACACTGCAACCTGGTTGTCTGTTTGGCTACAGAACCAAATTATTCTCATTCAATCTCTGAAAGCCTCTGGAGTGTTCCAAATGGCTCTCAGCTCGAGGAGATTTATTTTATTTATCTTTTTATTTTATTTATTGCATTTGTACCCCACATTATCCCACCTTTTTGCAGGCTCAATGTGGCTTACAGGGTGTTAATTTGGTATGATCATTACATAGTATTAGATACAGTCGGTAATAAATTGGAAGTAAAAGAGGAATTAATTAGAAGGTAATGGGTAAGGTCGTGTCGAAGTGTTTTAGAGCGTTTGGGTGATGTACGGAGTAGTATGATTCATCAAGGACTGTTTTTGTAGGCTATGTTGAAGAGAAATGTCTTCAAAGATTTGTAGTTTGATTCATCAAGGATTATTTTTGTAGGCTTTGTTGAAGAGAAATGTCTTCAAAGATTTGCGAAAGTTGGTTAAGTTGTCCGTGGTTTTCAGGGTCTTGGGTAGTGCGTTCCATAGCTGTGTGCTTTTGTACGCAAAGGTAGTAGCGTATGCCTGTTTGTATTTGGTTCCTTTACAGCTGGGGAAGTTCAAGTTGAGGAACTTACGGGCTGATCTTCTGGCATTTCTGGGTGGTAAGTCTATTAGGTTCAGCATGTAGATTGGGGCCTCTGCGTGAATGATTTTGTATACGGTCGTGCTGATCTTGAACTCAATTCGTTCCTTGAGCAGGAGCCAGTGTAGTTTTTCTCTTAGGTGTTTTGCGCTTTCGTATTTGGGTTTTCCAAAAATGAGACGGGCTGCGGTGTTCTGGGCTGTTTGGAGTTTTTTAATGGTCTGTTCTTTACATCCTACATACAGAGCATTGCAATAGTCCAGGTGACTTATCACTAGTGATTGTACCAGGGTGCGGAAGACGTATCTAGGGAAAAAAGGTTTTATTCTTTTGAGTTTCCACATTGAGTAGAACATTTTTTTCGTTGTGTTCTTCACATGGGTATCGAGTGTGAGGTTTCGATCAATAGTGACTCCCAGAATTTTCAGATTTTCTGAGATGGGAAGTGTGCAGTAAGGTGTGGTTATGGTAGGATAGTTGCTTGTGTTGTATTGGGATGTGAGAACCAGACATTGAGTTTTTTCTGCGTTCAGTTTTAACTTGAATGAGTCCGCCCAAGAGTGCATGATGTGGAGGCTCTGATTGATCTCGTTGGTTATTTCGTTTAGGTTATTTTTGAACGGGATATAGATCGTCACGTCGTCCGCATATATATAGGGGTTAAGGTTCTGATTTGCTAGTAATTTGGCCAGTGGTGTCATCATCAGGTTGAAAATAGTTGGCGAGAGGGGGGATCCCTGAGGAACTCCACACTCCGGTGTCCAGGGTGGTGATCTGTCATTGTTCGTTACTACTTGGTATGACCTGGTGGTGAGGAAGCCTTTGATCCAATTGAGAACTGGGCCTCCGATTCCAAAATATTCTAATAAGTGTAGTAATATTTCATGGTCTACCATGTCGAAAGCACTAGACATGTCGAATTGTAGTACGAGTATATTTTTGCCGGTTGCAATTGTTTTTTTGAATAAATTCATTGCAGACACAAGTACAGTTTCGGTGCTGTGGTTTGATCTGAATCCTGATTGAGACTCTTGTAGAATTGAGTGTTTGGTTAGATTGATATGAAGCTCTGTTTCCTAAGCAGACCAAGTTCCCTGGGTGTGAAGACCATCTACATGAGCTCCCCATCCTAGGTTGAATGCATCCATTGTTAACGCCTTCTGAGGAGGCAGAATTTGGAATGGAAGTCCCACAGTCAAATTCGATCAAATTGTCCACCAGAGAAGGGCATTAGTCAACTCCGGCAGAATCTGGATTGCATGCGCTAGATCCCCAGTTACCTGAGACCACTGGGAAGCTGGAGTCCACTGGGTTGCTCTTAAGTGGAACAGTGCCATAAGAGTGACATGCACTGTTGGGGCATGTGGCCCATCAATCTCAACATTTGCTGAGCTGTGACCTGCTTCCTGCTTTGGACTTGTAAGGCTAGTGCTGTCAAGGTGTCTGCTCTCACTTGAGAGAAAAGGGGAAATGGGACTTGATAAACCACCTTTCTGTGGTTTTTGCAACTACATTCAAAGCGGTTTACATAGTATATACAGGTACTTATTTGTACCTGTGGCAATGGAGGGTTAAGTGACTTGCCCAGAGTCACAAGGAGCTGCAATGTATCGAGAAGGCCTCCTATGTACTCCAATTGCTGAACCAGCAGAAGGTAGGACTCACGGTAGTTTATGACAAACCCTAGTAGCTCCAACACCACATTGACTCTGATGCCCCCTCCTGCGATGTGCTCTTGACCAGCCAATCATCCAGATAAGGAAACACATACTCCCAGTCTGTGTAAATAAGCCGCTACTTCCGCTAAACACTTTATGAATACCCTGGGGGCTGATGCGAGGCCAAATGGCAGAATGCAATACTGGTAGTGGGGTTTCCCTATGTCAAATCTGAGAAACCTCCTGTGATTGGGAAGTATCAAAATGTGGGTATATGCATCCTTCAAGTCCAGAAAGCATAGCTGTTTTTCTGGATCATGGGAAGAAGGCTGCCCAGGGAAATAATCCTGAGCTTCTCTTTGACAATAAATTTGTTCAGGGCCCTAAGGCCGCCGCCCCCCCCCCCCCCCCAATCCCCATCTTCTTGGGCACAAGGAAGTACCTTGTACCTTCCCTTCTTGCCCTGGTGGAATGGGTTCAACCGCATTGGCCTGTAGAAGTACCTGCTTGTGCCGAGAGCTGATGTACAAAGCCTTTGATGTGCAATTTGGTGGTCTTTGACGCCAATGCAGGACATAGCTGAGATGGACTATTTGAGGAATCCACTGGTCGGAGCTTAGAAGGGGGCCACCTGTGTTGATAAATATTCAACCTCCTCTCTACCAGCAAGCTATCCAGGACGGTTATTTTTGAGCATGACTATGCTCGCCTGAAGCGAGTCAAAAGCTTGTCCCTTGCTTCAACTGGGGAGCAGGCCGAGAACACTGGGCCTGGGGGTTCTGGGCAGAGTGAGAACATGGTGGAAACCTATGTCTCTGAGAGTAGTAAGGTTGCCGCCTAGGCTCACTTGAAAGCCTCCTAGAAGAGGAGGCTGCAGCTGGAGGTCGCTGAGATAGGGTTTGGTTGGTATCTGTAATCTTTCTTGATGACATCCAAGACCTCTTCTACTTTATCTCCAAGCAGGTTATCACCTCGGCAAGGTATGTCCACTAACCTCTCCTGAACCGCTGGTTCTAGCTCAGAGACACTGTCATGGACAACGGTATACTTACTGTCAGATAGGAGTCCTGATCCAAAGACATCCAGCGCCACCATGGTGCACTTGACCACTGGGAATGCCAGCCATGTCCACCGGAACCAGCAGGACACCTTAGGCATGAGCATGCGCCCTACACACATTTTTCTTAGTCCCAGCTTTGGTGCGGTTCTGTGACGTCATTCCCACGGCGTCCTTTTTAGGGCTGTGAGTCCCTGGCTCTTTGCTGTGGCAGCTATTGGTGTCAGTCGCTGCTCTGTGCCCTGCACACTACCTCCTGCTAAACCAAAGCCCACTTGGGTTAGGCTGCTCCATGCTTTGCACTCTTGTTCCTGATCAGCCAAAGCCCCAATGGAATAGGCTGCTCTGTGCCTTGCACTCTGGTTCCTGCTCAGCCGAAGCTCCTTTGAGATAGGCTGCTTGTTTCTTGAACTCTGGTTCCTGCTCTGCCGAAGCCCCCTTGAGGATGGAATAGAATAGGCTGCTTTGGACCTTATATTCTGGTTCCTGCCCTGCTGCTACCTGTAGGAGACTGCGCCTGGGTGGCTGCAGTTCCTCTTTAGCTATCTAATCACCTCTGAGCTCATCTCCCAAGTCATTACAGACTTGCGGTAGGAATGGATGTGGGCAATGAGCATCCAGGCCTGAAAAGATTTCCTCCCAAACGAGCTGCTCACACAGCAGGTGGCAAGGCACTAGTGCATGCGTGGTGGGAACACTACTACAAAGGCCTGCTTGTCCTCAGTGAAACAACAATTTCTCTAAAGAGAAGCATTATTACCACCTTTAAACTCCCTTCTTTTCTACAAATAGTACACAATATTTTGATTAGGGATGTGCATTTGTTTGAAATGATATAGGAGATTCCAATGCTATTTCCTAAGGCATTTCATATTTTGTTTTTAACAGAAAAAATCCAGAATCAGAGAAAAAAAGTTTATCAATCAACACATAACCACTATAACAGTAAAATTCAGGTGAAAGCCTTCAAAGGGACACTTAGGGGTGCTTTTACTAAGGTGCGCTAACAGATTTAGCACGCACTAAATGATAAGATGCCCACAGGAATATAGTGGGTGTCTTATCATTTAGCATACACTAATCATTTGCGCGCGCTAAATCCATTAGCACACCTTAGTAAAGCAACCCTTTAATGATGCTGTTAGCACTGTTCTCTAGGGAATCAAATGTAGCCCCTTCAAGGCTGTTCTCCTTTAACTTCTTGAGTTTCTGAGAGAATCCATGTTTGTCTGCACGGTCTGCTTTGTTGTTAGCAGCCCTGGAGACTCTGGTGCCACTGCTGCTACATGGGATCTGCATTAGAGGCTGCAGGGAAGGTTGCACTGAACCTGAAGGAGGTGGAGGGTGCATTGCCAGGCATGAGAGCGGACTGGTCTCAAAGTTTTTGTTTTATACCATTTGCTACACCGTCTTTCTGACCAAAAAGCAAAGTGGTTCACATATATAACAGGGGAAAGAACTAAAATTACTCAAAGGATAGAACAAAAAGAATCAGAAGAATGCCAAGCTACAGAGTCTTCACCCTGTCATCCCCCCCCCCCCCCCCCCCCCAACAATCAGTTCAGGTGTACGGACTCTCTCAACACTACTTATTTACTTGCCTGAAAACCACCCACATCACTTTGCAAAAGAGAAGAAATGAAAGCGCCTGGCTTCTCCGGCAGATAAATTAGACAGAGGAACAAAGGAGGTGCCATGTCAGTACAGGAAGCCCTCATATAAGTCCATGGAAATCTTCTAGGGTTTTCTGGGCTCTGGGAGAGCAAATGTCCGAGCTGGATCCATTAGGGTGACATTACCATCAAACGTCTCTACGTTCCCCTGATTGTTGATGGACAACAGTAAACTACATACATGCTTTAGAACCTAATAAGATTGAAGTAGTAACTTCCAGCTGTAAATCTTAAAAAATGTAATCTTAAAATTGTAGAAAATTAACCGATTCCCCCTTCAGAAGATTCAGAACTTGTTGATACTTAGCAATCCCAAAAACGCCTGCTAGTATCAAATTACCTGCTATTACATCTCTACAGCAATTACTTCTTTCCAGTGAAAAAAAAAAGTTCACTCTAGATTTTAGTAGCAAGAAAGCATGCTAAAAGAAATGGTATTTATTAATATGCTGACTTCCCATCCATGGCCGAAAATTACTGCTCAGTTTCAGCCACAACTGAAACCAAAACTGAAAATGTCATGCCTGCGCCCCCTTCCCCCCCCCCCGAGGCCTACCTTTAGTAACTTCCAGCTGTAAATCTTAAAAAATGTAATCTTAAAATTGTAGAAAATTAACCGATTCCCCCTTCAGAAGATTCAGAATTTGTTGATACTTAGCAATCCCAAAAACGCCTGCTAGTATCAAATTACCTGCTATTACATCTCTACAGCAATTACTTCTTTCCAGTGAAAAAAAAAAAGTTCACTCTAGATTTTAGTAGCAAGAAAGCATGCTAAAAGAAATGGTATTTATTAATATGCTGACTTCCCATCCATGGCCGAAAATTACTGCTCAGTTTCAGCCACAACTGAAACCACCAAAACTGAAAATGTCATGCCTGCGCCCCCTTCCCCCCCCCCCCCCCCCCCAGGCCTACCTTAACAGCCCTGGTGGTCTAGTGGCCTCTTCAGGGGCAGGGAGTATTCTCTGTTTTAGAACTGTTTTAGCCAATTGCAGAAGCAAGGCAGGTTTTACGTAAATCTGCTTTCTATGTATATGTTTAGAGGACTGGGTTGAGAATCCCTGCTCTAGACATACTCAGGCAGGCTTTTAGGATACCCACAATGAATATACATGAGACAGATTTACATACAATGGAGGCGGTGCATGCAACTGACTCAGGCATGTTCATTGTGGATAACTTGTAAACTTTACTAGACTGGCTTTGTTTGTCCCCTGACACCTTCAAGCACGCCGTAGTCACACCTCTCCTCAAAAAACCATCACTTGACCCTACCTGTCCCTCCAACTACCGCCCCATCTCCCTCCTACCCTTCCTCTCCAAAATACTTGAGCGCGCCGCCGTTCACAGCCGCTGCCTTGATTTTCTCTCCTCTCAGGACATCCTCGACCCGCTTGAATCCGGTTTTCGCCCTCTACACTCAACAGAAACAGCACTCTCTAAAGTCTGTAATATGACCTGTTCCTTGCCAAATCCAGAGGCCACTACTCCATCCTCATCCTCCTCGATCTATCCGCCGCTTTTGACACTGTCAATCATGACTTACTTCTTGCCACACTGTCCTCATTTGGGTTCCAGGGCTCTGTCCTCTCCTGGTTCTCCTCCTATCTCTCCCACCGCACCTTCAGAGTACACTCCCATGGATCTTCCTCCACCCCCATCCCACTCTCTGTTGGAGTTCCCCAAGGATATGTCCTTGGACCCCTTCTTTTTTCAATCTACACCTCTTCCCTGGGCTCACTGATCTCATCTCATGGTTTCCAATATCATCTTTATGCTGATGACACCCAGCTGCATCTCTCCACACCAGACATCACCGCGGAGACCCAGGCCAAGGTATCGGCCTGCTTATCCGACATTGCTGCATGGATGTCCAACCGCCACCTGAAACTGAACATGGCCAAGACCGAGCTTATCTTTCCACCAAAACCCACTTCTCCTCTTCCTTCGCTCTCGATCTCAGTTGATAACACCCTCATCCTCCCCGTCTCATCCGCCCACAATCTCGGAGTCATCTTCAACTCCTCCCTCTCCTCCACGCATATCCAGCAGACAGCCAAGATCTGTCGCTTCTTCCTCTTTAACATCAGCAAAATTCGTCCTTTCCTCTCTGAGCACACCACCCGAACTCTCATCACCTCTCGCCTTGACTACTGCAACCTAATCCTCACTGGCCTCCCACTCAACCATCTATTCCCCCTTCAATCCATTCAGAACTCTGCTGCACGTCTTATATTCCGACTGAACTGATATACTCATATCACCCCTCTCCTCAAGTCACTTCACTGGCTTCCAATCAGGTACCGCATACAGTTCAAGCTTCTCCTTCTTACCTACAAATGCACTCAGTCTGCAGCCCCTCATTACCTCTCTACCCTCATCTCCCCTTACGTTCCCGCCCGAAACCTCCGCTCACAGGACAAATCCCTCCTCTCAGTACCCTTCTCCACCACCGCCAACTCCAGGCTCCGCCCATTCTGCCTCGCCTCACCCTATGCCTGAAATAAACTTCCTGAGCCCATACGCCAAGCCCCCTCCCTACCCATCTTCAAATCCCTACTCAAAACCCACCTCTTCAATGTTGCTTTCGGCACCTAACCTTTATACCTTTCAGGTAATCTAGACTGCCCCAATTTGACTACCCCTACTTGACTGACTGTATATATGTCCTTTAGATTGTAAGCTCTTTGAGCAGGGACTGTCCTTCTATGTTAAATTGTACAGCGTTGCGTAACCCTAGTAGCGCTTTAGAAATGTTAAATAGTAGTAGTAGTAGAGGACTGGGTTGAGAACCCCAGATTAAGAGAGACTGATAGCATTTATTCAAAGGCCTTGTGCCCTGACACAACACCCTGGCTCTCTTCTGGCATCTTGCTTTTCAAAGGATGCAACCACATCCAGGTACACTAAATTTGTATTTTCTCCAACCTCCATTTGAGGTTACTTATGTCAGACGAGGGCGGGCCCAGGTCAGGGAAGGAGAGCCGACCTAAAGACTCGGCGGCGATCAGATGTTCTTCTTGCCCGTGCAGCGCCTTCACACAGAGGTGAGAGGCGCTGCGTGTGCCCGGTAAGGCGGAGGGGGGGAGCGGCGGCGATGACCTCAGGGGGGTGGGGCATGGGGCAGAGGATGGCGGGAGGCGGAGCTGTGGGAGAAAGTAGAGAGAAAGGAAGGGAGGGGGGTCGGGCTGCTAAAATTTTGATTTTTTAATGCAGGGGGAAGCGGGGAGCAGAGGGGACCTCGCGGGGGGGGGGGGCAAGGCCGTCCATACAGGACGCTCCTGATGAGCGCCTTTGCCCCCTCCTGATCCTTTTTTGATTTTTGTTTTGATTTTCTATTTTATGCAGGGGGAAGCGGGGAGCCACATGTTTGTGTTAATCTCACTTATATTTTCAAACATGCCAGCTTGGATTTTTAAGCTGCAGGGGGGAGCAGCGGCGTGTCTGTATGACAGCTCAGGCCTTAACGATAGCTCTGACCTCACGTTAAATATATCGCGGTAAATGATTCGGTGCAATTGTCGGTATGGTTAGTGCATCCCGAATTGTCCACATTGCAATGGTAGTTACTCGTTTGCATTCCGTTTTCGTTAGCTGCTAGCGTCGTCGGAAAATGGCCTTTAATGCATGCTACGGTTGAAAATTTCTTTGTTAAAGGGTCGTTAAAGTTTAGTGCATCTGGACCTGAAACCGATGATTTTGGTTCCAGCTGAAGCAGAATCTGCGGAAGGTCCCCACAGCCATTTTGAGATTGGCACCAGCATAAGCAAGAGTGCTTCAGCAGCGGAATCAGGCAAGAAATAGTGGGGTTCTTTCCTGCCCCCGAAGAGGCCACGAGACAACCAGGGCTTGTTAAGGTAGGCCTGAGGAAAGGCCAGGTCAGGCAACCGGGCGGTGAGTTTTGGTTTCAGCCAAAAACACACCCATACCCTCAACCTGAAACCAGATTTCAGGCTGGTTTCGGTGCCAAATCCAAAACTGAAATTTGGTCAGCCTCTAACCTTCGATTCCAGCTCCTTTATTTTTCTGTCTGACTTCAACAACCACTGATATTAGGCTTCAATTTGTTTTGGTCTGGATCTAAAGAACTGGTAAATATCGTTTATATTTTACCAGTACTTTAGATCCAGTATAAAGATAGCTATATGTAAGGGCCTTGTTTACTAAGGTACGCTAGCGTTTTTACCTCGCGCTAAATGCTAGAGACACCCATATATTCCTATGGGCGTCTCTAGCATTAGCACGCACTAAAAACGCTAGCGCGCCTATAGCACGGCTTAATAAACAGGGTCCTAAGTATAAAATGATAAATTTACTATTATACTGTAAGTTTCTATTTTGAAGCTAGAGTCGGCACATTTTTAACTCCACCCAAAATTGCTTCCGTCTTTGCTCCACAGCCCTGCTGGCAGGGCATGTCCCATATTGCACAGGTTCTCAGGCCAAGTAGGGACATGTGACTCTAACCTAGTACCTGAAACCAAAGAGAAGCTGAGAGCCAAACTGACAATCTGGAATGTAAACTAATGATGTGCATTCATGATCACATTTGGTTCAAATGGCACCTAAAAATCTAAAGTGCATGCACGTTGCTTGTATGCACATCTCTCTCTAAATGTCCATACTATTCATTCGTGCACACAAAAAGCTCTTACACGTGTACAATGTGCACAAAAACCACAAATGTGTGAAAAAGCGCAAACCCACAAAACACACAAATTTTATTTAAAACGAAGACCAATCAGATCAGTATCCTACTTGCATGAAATTTGCATGGGGATTAGCATGACAGTGCTTACTCCGTTTTGTTTTGGGGTTTTTTCATACAACTTTTTATTCTTGGATTACTCATTCTAGCAATTAGTTATGGATTAATCTGACTCCACGTCCTGTTCAACAGAAACAGGGGAATTAATCCAGAATTACATGTGGAATAACTTGTTTGCATTCATTCCTGAAAGCCAGCTCCAAAATTCCATTCACTCCCTTTTAATTCAGCATTAGCTACTTTTACAGTAGTAAAACTACCACCATGGGTGGCATGAATTACACTGGGATTAAGGTAGAACTCCTTTCCAATCCCCTTTTAGTGTGAACACAAGCAGCTGGGAGTCAAAAGCAAATGTACATTCACTGCTGGACTGGGGGGGGGGGGGGGGGGGGGGCAGGCTTAAGACCTATTCTATTTGTAATGGTGGGGTGGTAGGCAGCTAATGGTCTGTTCAAAACTGCTGACAGAACTAACAAAATGTTGCTAGTACCTCTGTCATTAAATAGCTTGTTTGAAGAACCAATAGAGGTGAAAACTGAGGAAGGAGAAAGCACAACGTCTCCTTAGGTCTCAAATTACACTAAAGACCTAGGAGATAATATAATTACCTAGAGATCATCGTATTGCCATAAAAGAAAAACAAATCTGTTGCCAAATAAAAACAAGCAAAATCAGTCCATGCTCCCTATTTCACTCTGATTTGGGTTTTTCTGTGTTGCTTCTTATTAAGGCCCCAGGCAGGCATGATGGGAGAGATTCTATATATGGCGGATAAAAAAAATCAGCACTAAGCGTATTCTATAATCGGTGCCTAGATTTAGGTGCCAACTATACAATACGCTTGGTTGATATTTCAGCTCCTAAATCCATTGACAGCAATGAAAATATGGTGTAAATCCCAGTGCATAGATTTAGGTGCATAAATTTTGGAACGTCCACAAAACGCCCATTCCCCGCCCATAACCATACCCCTTTTTGCTTGCACACGTTAGAGGTTTGGCACACATCGTTACAGAATACACTTAGCGACTTGTGCGCCTAAATTCTAATCAGTGCCAATGCTCATTATTGCTTAAGTGCTGTTATCAGTGCTCATTAACTTGTTAAATGTAGCATAGCAAAAAGTTAACTCTGGGAAGGAGTTTTTAAAAACAAAAGGGGGTAAAGTGAAAATACAAGTTGCACATCTTTTGGTCTAAAAAAAAATATAAAACTATTTTTAAAAAATCAAACGATCCAAAAAAAAAAAAAAAATACATGAAGTAACAGAGCCATACAATAGGAAAAAGTTGATCATTTGAAGTCTCCAGGTTGTACTGCTATTTTACTATTCTGAAATGTGTTTTAATTGTTAAAAGATGTTCATGTGTATATATTAAAATTTTGCTCATATGCTCCAATGTCCTTTTGAGTTTTCACATCAAACATATAAATGACAAGTGACCGACTCACCCGCAAATGCACAGTAGAGACCGAACGTTGAGAGTGCAGAAGTCCAAGCCCCGCCTCCACCAGCAGTACAGCCCAATAGGGAGGAGGGCTTGGATATGGGCATGGAAATCGGAGGAGGAGGAGGGAGCAGGGAGGGAAGGAGGGGCGGAACTGAGGAAAACGGACGCAGCGATGGAGGAGAACTGACGACACGACAGGAGGAATCATGGGAGGTAACGAAATCAGCTGAAGGAGGACACGACGACGGCAAAAAGAGGGGGGGCGACGCCGGGGGGGGGGGTGAAATGGTGGCGGAGGGGACGGCAGGGCAGAGGAGGTCACAATCACAGTACACTTAGGAGATGGGTGGACATGGATGGGAGCCCGAGGATGGAGGGTAGGGGAGAGAACAGTTGATGGACACGGGTGGATGGAGCGGATGGGAGGGGGGAGAGGAGGGTTGCTGGACGTGGGGGGAGGGCAGGGGAGAGAGCAGGGTTGGTGGATGGGGGGGAGGCCATAGGAAAACAAAAAACTCGCCCATTGTTACAGGCTTAACGGCTAGTAGTCTTTACTAAAGCTTAGCACGCACTAAGGGACCCTTTTACGATCCCGTGTCCAACGCGCATCAAGTTGGAACTACCACCCGGCTACCGCGTGTCCCCGGTGGTAATTCCATTTTTGGCGTGCCCAAAACACGCAGTAGAAAATATTTTCTATTTTATTCCGCGGGGGCGCTTACCCAGCGGTAATTGGCACTTGGCGCGCACTGGACGCTTACCGCCCTGTTAGTGCATGAGAACTTACTGCTAAGTCAGTGGGCAGCGTTAAGGTCTCAGGCCGAAAATGGATGCGTGCTGGTTTTCATTTTGCCGCACGTCCATTTTCTGGCACATTAAAAAAAAATCCCTTTTTACCAGGCGCACTCAGGAAATGGACCAGTGCGCGTCCGAAACACGCACCTACACCAGCGCAGGCCACTTTTGGGTGCTCCTTAGTAAAAGGGCCCCTAAGTGCCACATGGCCCACAGGTATAAAAAAAAAAAAAAAAAGACATGCAGCATTTAGCATGTGCTAAGCTTTATGTTTCAACAATTTTTTATTGATGAGGTCACATGGTATACAATTGCATCTCAGTCAATATAAATCATATAACAGCGAAGTCTAGTACACATTACTAAACCTGAAACGTCCATCATCAATGTTTTCCAAACTTTCTCCCCTATCCCTTCCTTCTTGTCTTCTCCTATATTTATAATGTGTACATGTATAATTACTGTGCAGTTGCATAACTATTAACAATAAACTTTTATATGAAACTCCAATATTTATAACTCGTGTTTTACTCAATATCCCAACAATATTTACTGGTGGCTCCTCTTAATGTGCTCCTTCAAAGGATTGTTCTCCTATCTAATAATACACATGTTCTCCGAGGACAAGCAGGCTGCTTGTTCTCACGACTGGGTGACGTCCGCGGCAGCCCCCACCAACCGGAAAAAGCTTCGCGGGACGGTCGGCACGCAGGGCACGCCCACCGCGCATGCGCGGCCGTCTTCCCGCCCGTGCGCGACCGCTCCCGCCAGTTCCTTTTTTTCCGCGTCTGGAGAGAGTCGTGCTTTGCCGCTCTCTCTATTCTCAGCCGCCGGAAAGTCGATCGCATTTACGCGAATCGTTTAATTTTTCGTTTCTATTTGTTTTTGTACACCGCCCGGTTTTTCTTAAAAAAAAACAAAAAAAAAAAAACCTGAGCGTGTGGAGCACGCGCTCCCCTTTTCCCTCGCTTCTAGCGGGGACGCCGCGTTGCGGCCTAGTGGCCGCACGGTCGTTTTTCCCCTTTTTCGAGGTGTGATTTCCGCCACCGACGACTTTGACTTCGCCGATGCGATTTTTCCGTCGATGTCCTCGAAGGTCCCGAGTGGATTTAAAAAGTGTGGTCGGTGCGGCCGGCCGATCTCGCAGACCGACACCCACGCTTGGTGCCTCCAGTGCCTCGGGCCGGAGCACAATCTCAAGTCGTGTCCCCTGTGTCTCGGTCTCCGGAAACGGACTCAGGTTGCGAGGCAAGTTCTACGGGACCGTCTTTTTGGAACTTGCGCCGGCCCCTCGACGTCGACCTCGACGGCATCGGTATCGACGCCCGGTCCTTCGGTACCGGTATCGATGCCCGAAACATCGGCACCGATGGCATCGACCCCAGGAGAACAGGTCCCGTCGGCCCGCCGGACCTCCGGTGAGGGTAGAGGTGAGAGGCCGCGCGGGCAGTCGGCCCCGGTCACTCCCTCAGCCCGTGGTCCACGGGACCGAACCCTGTCTGACCCAGCTCCTCGAGACCGAGGGGGATCGTCCTCCTCCTCCTCCATACCTCCCGGCGCCGGTGACGTGCATCGCAAGAAGGATAAGAAGCGCCGTCACCGGTCGCCCTCGGTGCATCCGGACATCGGAGAGGAGGCGACGCCGAAGCGTCCACGTCGAGAGGAGAGGTCCCCGTTGGTTGTGGAGGTACCGATGCGTCAGGGTTCCGGCACCTCGGTGCCGTCTCCTGGGCCCCATCAGCTTCTGGCGCCGACACCCCTACCGGCCCCACCGCCTTTCCCGGCAGCGGGCCTGGACGAGTGCCTCAGAGCCATCCTTCCGGGGATCCTGGAAGGGCTGATGCGCCAGGCTGTGCCGGCGCCGGGGGTGCTTGCGCCCTCGGCGCCGATGTCTGTGGCGCCGGCGAGCTCTAGCCCGGCGCGGGGGCCGTCGACACCGCCGACGCTTGCGGCGCCGGTCTCGACTGCTACGCAGGTGGATCCACCGCTCGACGACACCGAGACCTCGGTGCCTCGACGTCGAGCCGGGCCCGGTTCAGGACTCAGCTACATGAGCTTATGTCCGATACCGAGGATGAGGCCTCTTGGGGGGAAGAGGAGGACCCTAGATATTTCTCCTCAGAGGAGTCTACGGGCCTTCCCTCGGACCCCACGCCTTCACTGGAGAGGAAGCTCTCACCTCCTGAGAGTCTCTCCTTTGCCTCCTTTGTGCGGGATATGTCTATCAGCATTCCCTTCCCCGTGGTCTCTGTGGAAGAGCCGAGGGCCGAGATGCTCGAGGTCCTCGACTATCCATCACCACCTAGAGAGTCCTCCACGGTACCGCTGCACAATGTCCTCAAGGAGACACTGCTTCGGAACTGGGTGCGACCGTTAACTAACCCCACCATTCCCAAGAAAGCAGAGTCCCAGTACAGGATCCACTCTGACCCAGAGTTAATGCGGCCCCAACTGCCCCATGACTCGGCGGTCGTGGATTCTGCTCTCAAGAGGGCACGGAGTTCGAGGGATACCGCCTCGGCGCCCCCGGGGCGGGAGTCTCGCACTCTGGACTCGTTTGGGAGGAAGGCCTACCAATCCTCCATGCTCGTGACCCGCATCCAATCATACCTGCTCTATATGAGCATCCACATGCGGACCAATGTGCAGCAACTGGCGGACCTGGTCGATAAGCTCCCGCCGGAGCAGTCCAGGCCTTATCAGGAGGTGGTCAGGCAGCTGAAGGCGTGCAGAAAGTTCCTGTCCAGGGGTATCTATGACACCTGTGACGTGGCTTCTCGTGCTGCGGCCCAAGGTATAGTGATGCGCAGGCTCTCATGGCTGCGTGCCTCTGACCTGGACAACCGCACCCAGCAGAGACTGGCCGACGTCCCTTGCCGGGGGGATAACATTTTTGGTGAGAAGGTCGAGCAGCTGGTGGACCAACTGCATCAGCGGGAAACCGCCCTCGACAAGCTCTCCCACCGGGCGCCTTCAGCATCCACCTCAGCAGGTGGACGTTTTTCCCGGGCCCGGCAGGCTGCACCCTATTCTTTTGCAAAGCGTAGGTACAACCAGCCGGCCCGAAGGCCTCGTCAGGCACAGGGACAGCCCCAGCGCGCTCGTTCTCGTCAACAGCGTGCGCCTAAGCAGCCCCCTGCGCCTCCACAGCAAAAGCCGGGGACGGGCTTTTGACTGGATCCACGGGAACATAGCCGCCCTCAAAGTGTCCGTACCGGACGATCTGCCGGTCGGGGGGAGGTTAAAATTTTTTCACCAAAGGTGGCCTCTCATAACCTCCGACCAGTGGGTTCTCCAAATAGTGCGGTGCGGATACGCCCTGAATTTGGCCTCCCTGCCACCAAATTGCCCTCCGGGAGCTCAATCTTTCAGCTCCCATCACAAGCAGGTACTTGCAGAGGAACTCTCCGCCCTTCTCAGCGCCAATGCGGTCGAGCCCGTGCCACCCGGGCAGGAAGGGCAGGGATTCTATTCCAGGTACTTCCTTGTGGAAAAGAAAACAGGGGGGATGCGTCCCATCCTAGACCTGAGAGGCCTGAACAAATTCCTGGTCAAAGAAAAGTTCAGGATGCTTTCCTTGGGCACCCTTCTGCCAATGATTCAGAAAAACGATTGGCTATGTTCCCTGGATTTAAAGGACGCATACACTCACATCCCGATACTGCCAGCTCACAGACAGTATCTCAGATTCCGCCTGGGCGCACGGCACTTTCAGTATTGTGTGCTGCCCTTTGGGCTCGCCTCTGCCCCACGAGTGTTTACAAAGTGCCTCGTGGTGGTAGCGGCCTACCTACGCAAGCTGGGAGTGCACGTGTTCCCATATCTCGACGATTGGCTGGTCAAGAACACCTCGGAGGCGGGAGCCCTCCGGTCTATGCAGTGCACTACTCGACTTCTGGAGCTGCTGGGGTTTGTGATAAATTACCCAAAGTCCCATCTCCAGCCAACACAGTCTCTGGAATTCATAGGAGCTCTGCTGAATGCCCAGACGGCTCAGGCCTACCTTCCCGAAGCGAGGGCCACCAATCTCCTGGCCCTGGCCTCGCAGACCAGAGCGTCTCAGCAGGTCACAGCTCGGCAGATGTTAAGACTTCTGGGTCATATGGCCTCCACAGTTCATGTGACTCCCATGGCTCGTCTTCACATGAGATCTGCTCAATGGACCCTAGCTTCCCAGTGGTTCCAAGCCACCGGGAATCTAGAAGATGTCATCCGCCTCTCCACCAGTTGCCGCACTTCACTGCTCTGGTGGACCATTCGGACCAATTTGACCCTGGGACGTCCATTCCAAATTCCGCAGCCCACGAAAGTGCTGACGACGGATGCATCTCGCCTGGGGTGGGGAGCTCATGTCAATGGGCTTCACACCCAGGGTCTGTGGTCCCTCCAGGAAAAGGATCTGCAGATCAACCTCCTGGAGCTCCGAGCGATCTGGAACGCACTGAAGGCTTTCAGAGATCGGCTGTCCTACCAAATTATCCAAATTCGGACAGACAATCAGGTTGCAATGTATTACGTCAACAAGCAGGGGGGCATCGGATCTCGCCCCCTCTGTCAGGAAGCCGTCGGGATGTGGCGTTGGGCGTGCCGGTTCGGCATGCTTCTCCAAGCCACGTACCTGGCAGGCGTAAACAACAGTCTGGCCGACAGACTGAGCAGAGTCATGCAACCGCACGAGTGGTCGCTCCATTCCAGAGTGGTACGCAAGATCTTCCGAGAGTGGGGCACCCCCTCGGTGGACCTTTTCGCCTCTCGGACCAACCACAAGCTGCCTCTGTTCTGTTCCAGACTTCAGACACACGGCAGGCTAGCGTCAGATGCCTTTCTCCTTCATTGGGGGACCGGCCTCCTGTATGCTTATCCTCCCATACCTTTGGTGGGGAAGACCTTACTGAAGCTCAAGCAAGACCGCGGCACCATGATTCTGATCGCGCCCTTTTGGCCTCGTCAGATCTGGTTTCCTCTTCTTCTGGAGTTGTCCTCCGAAGAACCGTGGAGATTGGAGTGTTTTCCGACTCTCATCTCGCAGAACGACGGAGCGTTGCTGCACCCCAACCTTCAATCCCTGGCTCTCACGGCCTGGATGTTGAGGGCGTAGACTTCGCTGCGTTGGGTCTGTCTGAGGGTGTCTCCCGTGTCTTGCTTGCCTCTAGGAAGGATTCCACTAAAAAGAGTTACTTTTTCAAGTGGAGGAGGTTTGTCGTTTGGTGTGAGAGCCAGGCCCTAGAACCTCTTTCTTGTCCTGTACAGAACCTGCTTGAATACCTTCTGCACTTATCAGAGTCTGGTCTCAAGACCAACTCAGTAAGGAATCACCTTAGTGCGATTAGTGCTTACCATTATCGTGTGGAAGGTAAAGCCATCTCTGGAGAGCCCTTAGTAGTTCGATTCATGAGAGGCTTGCTCTTGTCAAAGCCCCCTATCAAGCCTCCCACAGTGTCATGGGATCTCAACGTCGTCCTCACCCAGCTGATGAAACCTCCTTTTGAGCCACTGAATACCTGCCATCTGAAGTACTTGACCTGGAAGGTCATTTTCTTGGTGGCAGTTACTTCAGCTCGTAGGGTCAGTGAGCTTCAAGCCCTAGTAGCTCACGCTCCATATACCAAATTTCATCATAACAGAGTAGTGCTCCGCACCCACCCAAAGTTCCTGCCGAAGGTGGTGTCGGAGTTCCATCTTAACCAGTCAATTGTCTTGCCAACATTTTTCCCCAGGCCGCATACCCGCCCTGCTGAACGTCAGTTGCACACATTGGACTGCAAGAGAGCATTGGCCTTCTACTTGGAGCGGACACAGCCCCACAGACAGTCCGCCCAATTGTTTATTTCTTTCGACCCTAACAGGCTAGGGGTCGCTGTCGGGAAACGCACCATCTCCAATTGGCTAGCAGATTGCATTTCCTTCACTTACGCCCAGGCTGGGCTGGCTCTTGAGGGTCATGTCACGGCTCATAGTGTTAGAGCCATGGCAGCGTCGGTGGCCCACTTGAAGTCAGCCACTATTGAAGAGATTTGCAAGGCTGCGACGTGGTCATCTGTCCACACATTCACATCACATTACTGCCTCCAGCAGGATACCCGACGCGACAGTCGGTTCGGGCAGTCGGTGCTGCAGAATCTGTTTGGGGTATAAATCCAACTCCACCCTCCAGGACCCGCATTTATTCTGATCAGGCTGCACTCTCAGTTAGTTGTTCTTCGTAGGTCAATTTCTGTTGTACCCTCGCCGTTGCGAGGTTCAATTGACCTGGGTTCTTGTTTTGAGTGAGCCTGAGAGCTAGGGATACCCCAGTCGTGAGAACAAGCAGCCTGCTTGTCCTCGGAGAAAGTGAATTATACATACCTGTAGCAGGTGTTCTCCGAGGACAGCAGGCTGATTGTTCTCACCTACCCTCCCTCCTCCCCTTTGGAGTTGTGTGTTTCATCCTTTTTTTGCTAGTCATTCAACTGGCGGGAGCGGTCGCGCACGGGCGGGAAGACGGCCGCGCATGCGCGGTGGGCGTGCCCTGCGTGCCGACCGTCCCGCGAAGCTTTTTCCGGTTGGTGGGGGCTGCCGCGGACGTCACCCAGTCGTGAGAACAATCAGCCTGCTGTCCTCGGAGAACACCTGCTACAGGTATGTATCATTCACTTCCCTCTATTATGCATTGAACGTTACCCTTCCCACTCCTATACCCCCCTCCCCCCAACCTCCCTCCCCCTCTACTCGCATAAAATGTTCTCTACACATCATGGTTAGTTACCTCTACCTCTGCACATGCTATTACTACCAGAGTGTAAAATATTGGTCTTACTTCTTTTGGCACTGTGCTCCTCTTATAATAGGGGCAGATTATTGTGCACTGCGCTTCTCGCTTTATGTGAGAAACTGTGTAAATATCTGTTCCAAATTGAAATAAGGGCTTTTCTTTTCTTTGGGGTATCGCGTGCCGCTCTAGCCTCCCATAACATCAACTCATGAAATTTATTCCTCCAAAACCAGATGGTGGGTGGTTCCTCTTGCATCCAATGCCTCAGTATACATTTTTTCCCCACTGCGTATGCCTTACCCAGTAATAGATCCATGTTCTTGTCTGATAGCTCATAGGCCCCCCTTTTGTTTAATAACACCACTCTCCACGAGGGAATTAGTCTGTGGCCTATGAGAGTCTCAAGGTAATTATGGATCCTTTTCCAGAATATTTTCACTTTGATACAACTCCAAAATGCATGCAGAAGTGTATTTCTCCCTCGTGTACACTTTACACACTGAGTATCGTGTGCACAGCCCGCTCTTGCTGCCTGTGTTTGTGCCATGTATCCCCTATGTAATATCCTATACTGGCTCTCCTGTAGCTCTGCCCCGCTAACTTGCCTGGGGCTATCTTTTAACAATTTTGCAAAATTTACTCCCTTCAATTCATAGCCCAGGTCTTTGCTCCAAGCCTCTATGAGTGCTCCATAGTTTCGGGGCAGACAGAGCGACAGCAGGGCCCGGTGCAAACTAGATATGGAAACGTGACCGTGTGCATCCCCTTTTAAGAATTCTCTGAGTTTTTGTCCTAATTTTGTGCCCAATGCCTCTTGATCTAAGCTGTACCAATAGTGATGTAATTGTCTGTATGTAAAGTGATCTTTGTTAGTTAGAGAAAGTCTCCGCCCTAGGTCTTGAAATGCATACAAACCTCCTTCCTCATTTACTATGTGTTCCATTAGGCTGATTCCCATGTCTGCCCATCTCTTAATTAACCTAGCCTCCAGTCCAGGTGGAAAATCTCCATTCCCCCGGAGCGGAAGCTGATCCCTAATATTTGGGTTTTGATTCCAAACTGTCATAAGAAAGCGCCAGACCTGTCTTAAAGGTTGTAACAGAATACTTTTCTTACATGTTGGCGGTAAACTTTGTGATTGGGCCTGTATTAGAAAGTTTACATGCCAAGGGCGATATAGTGCCTGTTCCCAACTGACTGGAGTAAATTGTTCTGTATTAAGAATCCAATCCCGAAGGTGCCTCAGTAGACATGCTTGATTGTACCGTCGAAGATTTGGGAGACCCAAACCTCCCTGCTCCCAGTTATCATATAGATATTCTAATCGCATCTTTGATTTCCCCCCCCCCCCCCCCCCCCCCCCCATAAGAATTTCCTACATATGCTATTCAATTTCCGTACATCTCTTTGTAATAAGTGTATTGGCATAACATGTAAAATGAAAAGCCATCTTGGGAATATTATCATTTTAAATAAGTTGATTCTGCCCATCAATGACAAAGGCAGATGGTTCCATTGCTCCAAGGAGGATCCTGTATCCCGTAACAGCTTCTCTATATTTAGTTGGTATAATTTATCTACGTCCATGGACAGTCTCACTCCTAAATAACGAAAAGACTCATCTGCCCATTTTAATGGCACCCTTTCTAGCCAATTCCCCTCTTGCCACTCCTGTCTTTGTAATGCTTCAGACTTCTCTAAATTTAATTTGAAGCCGGAAAAATCTCCATACTCTACCATACATTCCAAAAGAGCAGGAAGTGAGGTGTTGGGTTGGGTCACATGAACTAGCAAGTCATCGGCAAAAGCTGCAATTTTGAAAATATTATCGCCTATTTTTACTCCCTGTATTTCTGGTGTCCGCTGAATATCTCTAATCAGGGGGTCTAATGTTAAAATGAATAATAAAGGCGATAGTGGGCATCCTTGCCTGGTGCCATGAAATATAGAGAAGGGGGGTGCCATATCTGTGCTTGTGGTTGATAGTAAAGCGCCCGAATCGCCTCTTGAAAGAACCCACTTATCCCATAGGCTTCTAGTGTCCCAAACAAAAAGTCCCAGACCACTCTATCAAAAGCCTTCTCGGCATCAAAACTGACTAGCACCGATGGGATGTCTTGATTTGACACTGCCTCTAATGTTGTAAGTATCCTTCGTACATTTTTCGTAATATTTCTACCCTGTACAAATCCTACCTGAGATTCCTCTATTATATCCGGCAGTATCCTAGAGAGTCGATTCGCTAAAACCTTGGCATATAGCTTAGCTTCATAATTGAGCAACGAAATTGGTCTATATGATTCTGGTTTCATTACATCTCTTCCCTGCTTTGGTAGTACTATGATCTGCGCCAGGCGTAGTGATGCCGGCATTTGTTGCTCCCGTGCTAGAACATTAAACACTTCTGTCAAAGGTGGCACCACTTCTTCCCTCATCATTTTATAAAACTCCCCCCTGTTAGCACGTGCTAAGCTTTAATAAAAAGACAAGTCAAAGTATGTATCACAATCGTGAACAGACAGGATTACAATTAATTTGGGGGAAATTCTACTTTTATCTTAACTGTATTTTTGCCCCCTGTGTGGTCTTAATCCATGGTTGAGAAAATTAGCATTTTTAAACCTTTCCCTGACAGCTTATTTTAGGAGATGAAAATGTTTGGGTCTTTTTTCTAAATTATGAGGATTTCGTGTAACTGCAACTGGAAGAGAGGGCCTGAAAAGTTGTTTTGGTTTTTTTTTAATTACTGGTCTTTGAAGCTACAATTCCACTGTGGATGAGGTAAAAGCGTCACAGATTTGATACTGCCTGTGGTACAAAGTAGTTGACATATTATATTTAGACACTTTCTCTGTCCCTAGTGGGCTCACACTGTTTACATTTTTGTATCTGGGGCAGTGGAGTTGGTTAAGAGGCATATTTTGGAACTTTGGAAGGCTAAGTGCTTTGAAAATATGTCTCTAAGTCACTTGCCCGTAGTCACAAGGAACTTCAGTGGGACATGAACCCAATTCCCCAGGCTCTCAGCCCACCACACCAACTATTAGCTACTCTACTCCTAGGCAATGTTCTCTCTAATATTTGTTGGCCCTTTTGCACATGAAAAAAAATTTTGTGCACAAGTTTTCAGCATCATCTTCATGTGTGCAGTATAGCCTTTGCTCACAATAACGGCAGCAAAAATTATGGGGTCCTTTTATGAAGCTGTGGTAAAAAGGGCCCTGCGCTAGTGGCAGGGGCCTGTTTTGCTGCGTGCCGAGGCCCTTTTTTACCACAGCTGGTAAAAGGGTCGAAAAAATACATAGCCTTGCGATAAGACTGCTCTTACCGCATAGCCATGCGGGGGTGGGGGGGAGCACTTACCGCCACCCATTGAGGTGGCAGTAAGGACTCCCGCGCTAATCCAGCAGTAACCCCCTGCAGAAATATTTGTCCTTTTTGAATGAGTGAAAAATCAATTCACTTTTACCCATTCTACATCACTCAGGATTTTGTAGACCTCAATCATATCCCCCCTCTGCCATCTCTTTTCCAAGCTGAAGAGTCCTAAACTCTTTAGTATTTCCTCATAAGGGAGGAGTTCCATCTTCGTCACCCTTCTTTGAACCTTTTCTAATTCCGCTATATCTTTTTTGAGATACAGTGACCAGAACTGCACACAATACTCAAGGTGAGGTCGCACCAGGGAGCAATACAAAAACAATATAATCTTCATCTTATTTTCCATCCCTTTCCTAATAATTCCTAGCATCCTGATTGTCTTTTTGGCCACCGCCACACACCGGGCAGAAGATTTCAGCATATTGTCTATGATGAACCCTAAATCTAAGTTACATGGAAATACTTTTAAAACAAATAGGAGGAAATATTTTTTCACTCAACGAATAGATAAGCTCTGGAACTCTTTGCCGGAGGATGTAGTAACAGCGGATAGCGTATCTGGGTTTAAAAAAGATTTGAACAAGTTCCTGATAGAAAAGTCCATAGTCTACTATTGAGAGACATAGGGAAGCAACTACTTGCCCTGGAATTGGTAGCATGGAATGTTGCCATGATTTGGGTTTCTGCCAGATACTTGTGACCTGGCTTGCCCACTGTTGGAAACAGGATACTGGGCTACATGGACTATTGGTCAGACCCAGAATGGCTAACTCTTGTGTTGTGTGACAACCGAGGGTCCAAAAAAGACCCCCGGCAGGACACCCAAATAGCTTGGACTCTTCTACATCATTTGGCCCCATGCGTAGCCCCCACCACCACCACCTCCAAGCCCGGAGAAGCCACCCCCTTGGGTAGGCCAACCTCCTCCACTAGTGCCTGCTTGACCAGCAGGACCATCTGCTGGAGTCATTCTGGACTCAGGGTCCCCCCCCCAAGGGCCCAAGTCCAGGGAAAGTGAAGAATACCCCCCCTTGGGGGGGGGGGGCTAAGAGAAATCCTACCGCAGAACCCAAAATGTTTGACATTCCCGCCACAGACATCGCAACTATGGGTCCCGATGCCATGGCATGGGTAGATTAGTGCGTGCTGAGTGGGAAACTACCAAGGGACACCTTTTAGTAAGCAGGAGGCCTACCGTGCCTTAGTTAAAGGACCCCTAAGGAAGCCCTGTCATTATGAATGGGTCTTAGTTTTGTGAGATTAGCATTCACATTCAGATCAGAAAGTGTTTTGCTGTCGACAGCAGGCTCTAAAGGAAAGAAGTCTCCTGGAGCTGGCAGGCTTGAAGATTTCTGTTTAAAAGAAGTATTTGCGATAAATATTTACAAAATCAGTGCTTACATGTACACACACGCACAGCCTGAATGATGAAAATCCAAGAAATATTAACAGTAAGGGGCCTATAAAAACAAATTATATTGCTAAACATTCTTGATGTACTCTGTATCCCATGCAAATCTGAGACGTGACTAACTAGAGTGTTATAAAAATTTATAGTTCCCTCTGATTTCAAACTACATATGCCCAACTGCACAAGACGCCTGTACACAGGATTCTTATGGAAAGGGTGATCAAGGAATCTTAAGATACTTTCCATATCACACCACCACTAAATACTTATGTATTTATTTAAAATATTTATTAACCACACTACCCCTCAAGTTCAAACTTAAAAAATAATCTAAATGCAGTAATAGTATGCAGAAAACTGGCCACTGTTTTTTTTGAGAAACAGATACTGTCCACTATATATTTTGATAAAGCACTGTCTACAGAAATTATGACAACAGAAATAATAATTTAAAAAAAACAACCTTGGGGTGACAAACACTTCATTACAATTTGAGACTAGCTTAAGATCATTGACAAACATGGTTCTTTAATTTTTATTGAAATTTACATTCTAAGCCAAGCACCCACTTGTATAGAAAAAGGGAAAATGCATTTGGAATAAGGGAAAAAATACACATTCAATAATAAATATCACTTAACTCCAGTCCTCAATATGGAGGGCAGACCAAGCCAATAAAGTAGAAGAACAAATTCAAAGACAAATAAAGAAATATAGAAGACAATTCCTATTATGTGGGATCTTCTACCCCATGTATGGGAGAAGAGGTCCTATCACCTCGATCCGTAATTCCTCTAGAAGAAACAAAAGAAGAGCAGAGTAGAATAAAAAAATAAATAAAACATATGTGTGATCTACACTTAATCACACATTTGCAGGGAAATTTAAGAAATAACAACACTCCCAACTGCAAAACTGCAGGTCTCAATAGAAGAAATTTCTTCCTCTTCCTTTGTGTTTCATGTGAAATGTCTGGAAACATACAAATTTTAAAATTCCAGAAGTTTTTATCTCTGTTTTTGAAATAAAGATGTAGAACCCAGTCTTTATCTGAAGCCAAAGCAAAGGTAACCAAAACAGTGGCTGGTTGAGCCACCTCTGAGTCTGAAGTTTCAAGTAAAGCTGAAACAACTGAAGGTTCCATAAGTTGCATTTGTTCCGAGTTCCATCATCAACTCGTTTAAATGGAGGCAAATAAAAAACTTTTACTAACGGTGGTAAAAGTTCAGGTGATACTTGTAGTGTCTCTTTAAGGTATCCAACAAACAACTCCTTAGCTGAAATAGTTAATAAATGTGGGAAATTAAGTGCTCTTAAATTATAAGGAGGCAAGCGAAGCGAATGCGGAGCAGCCGGACATAACATGGCGGCTGCCGCATGCTTGCCCCCTGGTCCGAATCGCCCCCCGCTTCCGGCTTCCCCGCCATCCCAGGTGACGTAGCGGGTGACCCGCTGCATCATTGGCGGAGAGGCCGGAAGGGGGCGGGGTCACAGCGGGTGGGCTCCAGACATAGGATAAAAGACTGCCAAGGGGGACTGAGCGGGTCTTTTGAAGCAGACAGTACACGAGTTTTTCGAGTCTTTTTTTGTTCGGTGCATGGGCGCACAGCATCTTTGTTCTTTGTTTCCCCACTTGCAGTGAAAGCACCGGGAGTGAGACCAGCAGACTACGATCGATCGCAGCAGCTCAGCAAGTAAAGAATTTTACTTTCGTTTTCAGCTGAGCCCCGTGGCAGATCGGCAGAAAAAAGGTTTTCTTTTCCTTGCAGCTCAGCAAGTAAAGAATTTTACTTTCGTTTTCAACTGAGCCCCGTGGCAGGTCGGCAAGTAAGAGGTTTTCTTTTCCATTTGAGTGTCCGGCTTCGTACGCCCCGTGCTAGACCTTAGACTTGCATTTTTTGTTTAGTTTTGTGTTGTTTTGTTCGAGTGTTTAGTCGACGGGCATTGCTCATTGCTGTTGGACTTTCTTTAGAGGAGCCCACATCGATAGAGCATCAGACTTTTCATTGCACCATGCCTCGACGTGTGCAAGCTACTCAGCCACCCCCAAGTCGGGCAGAGGAGGGACTCCGAGGCAGCAGCCACATCTCCCCGCATATCAACGAAACGCCGGAGGCGCCCGGAGAGATACATTGATTCGGCTGACCTGCCCCTGCCACGTGCATACTTGTAGTGTCTCTTTAAGGTTTCCAACAAACAACTCCTTAGCTGAAATAGTTAATAAATGTGGGAAATTAAGTGCTCTTAAATTATAACTCCTTACAGCATTTTCCAAGGCTTCCGTCTTAGCTTTAAGAATAATATTTTCCTTAATTTTAGTAGACTGCACAGATTTCACATTAATCAATGATTCTTCCACTTTTACCACTGCTCAAGAGATTTTATATCAGCTTCATTTTTAAGTACTTTTTGATCCAATTTGTGAACTTTACTACTTGTTAGAACATTTTGAGAAGTCAAAGTCTTACCCAGTTCATTTACAGCTGTCCAATTTGATTCCAAAGTGAAAGTTTCAGGTCATGGAAGGAAACCGTTTCCCCTAAACTAGAAGAAGGAAGAAGAGACAGGCTTGACCTGCTCCCAGCCAACGGCAGTTCACCAACTGCCCCAATCTCGCTGCTCCTGGGTAATCCCTGAAGCACCATGGTCTCCTCGGATGCTGCTCCAATGGTTCCCCCTTGCGCTTCAAAGGATAAAATACCTCCCGGTATCTCCTTTTCTGCAGGGAGTTTCCCTGGGCCAAAGATGGCGGTTGAGGCGGGGGATCCCTCTGTTCTGGGCTCAACGAGTGTTCCGCCCCAAGAGACTCTCTTCTAGTCCTCCTGTCTCTGGAAAAGACACCAGCTGGACAGCACCAGAAACAACTTCTCCTGTACCCAAACACTGCACAAATCGATCCATCGTCGAAGAGGGAGGTAAGTTAGAGGGCTCTGAGGGATAAACTCTTGGCTTTCCTTTCCTCTTTATTATCGGTGAGGAAACAATCAGAAAGAATCCAGAGCGTTGGAACAGAGCTCACACTGCAGTGGCCATCTTGGTCCGCACTCCGACACAGAGTCAATTTCCCATAAGGAGTGGCCTAGTGGTTAGGGTGGTGGACTTTGGTCCTAGGGAACTGAGGAACTGAGTTCGATTCCCACTTTAGGCACAGGCAGCTCCTTGTGACTCTGGGCAAGTCACTTAACCCTCCATTGCCCCATGTAAGCCGCATTGAGCCTGCCATGAGTGGGAAAGCGCAGGGTACAAATGTAACCAAAAAATAAATAAATAAAAATAAGGGAAGTCTTGCCTCACCAATTTGCTTCATTTCTTTGAAGGCGTGAATAAGCATGTGGAAAAAGGTGAGCCAGTTGATGCAGTGTATCTAGATTTTCTGAAAGCTTTTGACAAAGTTCCTCATGAGAGACTCCTGAGAAAATTAGAGAGTCATGGGACAGGAGGCAATGTTCTACTGTGGATTAGGAATTAGTTATTGAACAGAAAACAGAGGGTAGGGTTAAATGGCCATTTCTCTCAATGGAGGAGGGTGAATAGTGGAGTGCCGCAGGGATATGTACCGGGACTGGTGCTATTTAACATATTTATAAATGATCTAGAAATTGGATTGAAAAGTGAGGTGGCTAAATTTGCAAGATGACACAAAACTATTCAAAGTTGTTAAAAAGCATGTAGATTGTGAAAAATTGCAGGAAGACTTTAAGAAATTGAAAGGCTTGGTATCCAAATGGCAGATGAAATTTAATGTGAACAAATGTAAAGTGATGCACATTGAGAAGAATAATCCAAATGCTAGGGTCCACCTTAGGAGTCGGCACCCAAGAAAAAGATCTGTGTCATTTTAGACAATAAGCTAAACTTTTTTGCACAGTGTGTGGCTGCAGCCAAAAAAGCAAATAGAATTGCTAGGAATTATTAGGAAAGGGATGGTAAATAAGACCAACAATATTAATGCTTCTGTATTGCTCCATGGTGTGACCTCACCTTGAGAACTGCATTCAGTTCTAGTCACTGTATCTCAAAAAAGAAAGGCTCAAAGTGCAACCAAAATGCTAAAAGGGATGGAACTCCTCTCAGGAGGAAAGGCTAAAGAGGTTAGGGCTCTTCAGCTTGGTTGGGGGAGTATATGATAGGTCTACAAAATCCTGAGTGGTGTAGAATAGGTAAATGTAAATCAATTTTTTACTCTTTCATCCTGTTAGACTATCTCTGAAATGCTTTGATGTTCCCATGCATACCTCCTACCCATCCCCACCCTGTTAGACTGTCAATGAAATGCTTGGATGTTTTACTTATATATACTTATATATACTATCAGCTACCACATTTGCTGCGTATGCCTTGTAGCGCTATAGAAATGCTAAATAGTAGTAGTAGTAGTAGCTTATTTCCAATCTGACGAAGAAGGGCAACCTTCGAAAGCTAATCAAGAAATGTATTATGTCCAATAAAAAAGGTATCATCTTATTTTCTTTTCCATGTTTTATTTTGTTTGATTTCTATTGATTACTCTTTCAAAAAGTACAAAGACTAGAGGGACATTCAATGAAGTTAGATTGAAATACTTTTAAAACAAACAGTAGGAAACATTTTTTTTTTACTTAGCAAATAGTTAAGCTCTGGAACTCGTTGCTGGAGGCCAGTAACAGCAGTTAGCGTTATCTGGGTTTAAAAAAACGGTTTGGACAAGTTCCTGGAGGAAAAAGTCTATAGTCTGCTATTGAGACTGATATGGGGAAAGCTACTGCTTGCCCTTGGATTGGTAGCGTGGAATGTTGTGACTATTTGGGTTTCTGGCCAGGTACTTGCGACCTGAATTGGCCACTGTTGGAGAAGCAGGATAATGGGCTAGATGTCTCATTGGCCTTACCCAGTATGGCTATTCTTATGTTTTTATGACTATGCCTCAATTTTAATCATCACAGTGAAAAACTGAATAGAGTGAAATATGCCTATAAAAATTCAAACAGTTCCTCATAAAATAGCTGCATAAATACAATTGCCAACATACGGTCTGTGCCCTGAAGAGCACAGGTACAAATCAAAGTAGGGTATACACAAAAAGCAGCAAATATGAGTTATCTTGTTGGGCAGACTGGATGGACCGTGCAGGTCTTTTTCTGCCGTCATCTACTATGTTACTATGTTACTATGTATTTAAGTCATACTCAAAGCAATTCAGAAACACTTTTTTAAAAAGAATCACTTAGCTTTTCCGTTTGCAGTCCCCTACTTGTACCACGTTTCACATATGCTGATCACGGAGACCTTCGCCATAACTCACTCTCTCTCTCAAGCAGCTCATGTGACATGCAGTCCATGTCCAGGACCACAGGGAAGCTAGGTGATTCTTCTTTTTTTTTTTTTTAATTTTTATAATTTCTTAGATTATGACTGTTCAGTTAACAAGAGGCTGTTTACAACTCTGTCCAATTTTTCACTATGTGTAATGATTAAAAGTACTGAAACATACAATCCATATGTCAAGCTAGTATATATCATTGAAGTGTTTATATTATTGCAGGATTTGTTTTTGGTATTGACAAATTCTTTCCTCCGTGATACTTATTATCCCCATATTTTGTGAACTTACAACAGAAATACCAATACAAACAAAAAAAAAAAAGTTCTCCATGACGGCAGGCATTAAAATTCTCTCCCCTACTTTACTATCCACTGCAGCTATCTACAGTCCATATTACTATTTATGAATGCCCAAATATAATCAGCTCCCTAGGATCTCAAGCAGTCCTTACTGCATCATTAACGGTCAAGGAGCAGCATCCCGTCCTTTCATCTGCTCCCCTAGAACCCTTTACCTTCACAACATGGGCACTTAACATTTATATAAAAGCATTTACCACTTTATCCGCACCGTTCTGTCTGTGTTCGTATTCTTTCCTCACAGAAATCTCATTAGGTGAAGTCATAATCCTGTATTGTGACGTCACAGTCCGTTGCCACAGCAATAATTGAGTGCCACAAGTGTTATCATCCTGCTCACTATGGGATGACGCAGGAACGATGGAATATGAGAGAAGGTAGAAAACCCTTACTGGACCTAAAATACGGAATCCCAGAAAAAAAAAGATACAAACAAAAGAAAAATAAAGCAGATATTTTAAATATCACTGCTTCCGCTGCCCTAGCGTGCACCACAGTAATTCGCATCTGATGTGCTGCGTGCAAATAACCTGCGTTTTACTCCCCTGCCTCCTAGTTGCGAGCAGCTCTCAACAGCCGAGGAAGATACCGGTACTGCCCCCGAGTGCCTCCCCGCAGTGACGCTCTTCCAGGGCAATATCCGCTGTTGAGGGAGGCCGAGCCAAGAGAAGCTGCATGACTATACGCTAACAAAAAAGATCGCTTCGTACAGAATCAGAATAACCCTCCTATGTGCAAGTGTGTCACATAATTATACTGATACGTAAGATCCTCTGCTTTCCATTACCAGGCCGGCGAGCAGAGATCGGTGTGAGTGTGACTCTTAACCCTATTATCGCCATTTACGGCAAGAAGCACGCGGTTAGTTCGTTCCGTTCACATAATTAAAGTCAATATATATTTTAGATGCAAGAAATAATCGTGTTGCTATCAAGAGACCTGCGTTCAGTAACTACTCGCCCTGGAAAGGGAATTAAAAAAACAAAATCTCTCAGTCTTTTGGCAGGTTTGTTGCGAATTTATAGACCTCAAGCGTGGCTGCTGACAGCTTATCCGCCACCGTCGGCGAGAAAGTTTTGACTTCGTGCCAGAATAGTGCAGCCCCTTCACGCGTTTCAGTCAGCTCGTGTGCTTTAGGTTTTAGATCGCGGTTCCTTTGCAAATTTGTGTCTGCTGACAAGATTTTAAAACACACCCCGGACCATAAGGGAAATCAAACTTCAGTTATGCAAAATAAGCATCATGATACAACGCGAGACTGGCGAGAAGTTTTTGCAAACCCAACAGCTCAGCACAGCACAGCACTACTGTGAGACAAATAAATAAATTGGCGAAGGAGGAAAACAACGCTGCCTTAACTATGGACATGAAGAGGACCCCCCCCCCCCCCCCCACCTTTCCAAATAAAAAGAACAAAAAACACCCTATGAAACTGTTTCTCGCCCATTACCTCCTCCAGACTTTGGCATATAATGGACTAGATTCTATATGTCATGCCTAAAAATCCGGTGCCAAAATGAAATCTGCCTAAGTATATACTATACAGTACATGCTTCAATTTAGGCATTCTTTATAGAATACGCCATGCAGCCGTGATAGTGCCTAATTATAGGCGCGGCCATTTACACTGAATAAAACTTGGTGTAAATACTGGTGCCTGAGTTAGACGCAGAACAGGTGTATTTTAGTATCATGTGCCTAGTTTTCTGGAACGCCCACAACCCACCCGTTCCCATGCCCACTTTTAGGCAGCGTGCTTTAGAATTTACGCATACCATTTTACAGAATACACTTTGCGGGTAGTGCGTGTAAATTCTAATGCCAATTAGTGGTGATAATTGCTTAACATCCAATTATCAGTGCTGATTAACGTAACTAATTAAGTTATGCACATTGTTATGGAATACACTTTGATTTCTGCGTGGAAATCTCAGCGCAAATCCGAGGGAAGGTATCCCTACTCTTAAGAGCAAACTGAACAATTTTAAGGCCCAGTGTGGCCAACCAACCGCCCTGCTTTTAACAATGCCACTCAAACTTTTGGGTTTTAAAAGTTAGATTTTTTTTTTTCTCTGCTCCCAGAAAGAAAATCCTCCTCCAGTCCAATGCATGAGATCAGCATAAGGAGGAGATCCAATTGGTGCAATAAACAGTTGGGTTTTCAAAAATGCTTTTAGTAAATCCCTCATCACGGTCAGCGAACCATTAACCAACACTAGACAATGGCCTAGAGCTACAGCTTTTTATTGGGGGGGGGGGGGGGGGGTGGAAAGAGAGAGCAAACAGCACATAAAGTTAAGGCTAAACAATAGATTCTGACAAACCACAATAACTCAAAAATAACATAAGTACTGCTCTACTGTAACAGAGTGAAGCCCAGTATCCAGGTTTTCAACAGTAACCAATCCAGGCCATGGTACTTATCACATGAATAATCGGTGGATTTTCACCACGTACACTTAAGGACTTTTCTTCCGAGAACTGGATCAGACTTTTTAAACCCTACTAAGCAAAACACTTTTACCACATTGTTTGGCAAATAATTCCAGAGCTTAACTATATGCTGAAGAAATATTTTCTCTGATTTGTTTTAAATTTACTACTTGGTAACTTCATTGAATGCCCCCTAGTGCTTGTACTTTTGTAAAGACTGAAAAAGTGATTCATGTCTACCTGTTCCACTCAACTCATTATTTTATAGACTTTTATCATATCTGCCCTCAGCCGTCTCTTCTCTAAGCTGAAAAGCCCTAACCTCTTTAGCCTTCCCTCCTATATCATTTTGGTCACCCTTCTCTGTACTGTTTCTAATTCATGACATCTCAAAAAAGATATAGCTGACTACTAGAACTGCATGCAATATTTGAGGTGTGGCCACACCATGGAGCAATGCAAAGGCATCACAATGTTCTTTGTTTTATTAACCATTCCTTTCCTAATGATTCCTAAAATTGTTTTTGCTTTCTTGGTCACTGCTGTAACCTGAGCAGAGGATTTCAATGTGTTATCAATGACAATAATGCGGTCTTTTTCCTGGGGTGATGATCCCTAACATGGAATCTTGCGTCACGTAGCTAGAGATTGGGTTGCTCTTCCTTAAAGCCACCACTTTGCACTTGCTCACCCTTAAATATCTGCCAACTGGATGCCCGGTCTCTCAGTCTTGTAAGGTCTTCTTACAATTTCTCACAATCCTTCTGTGATTTTACAACCAGTGGTGTAGCTACGTGGGGCCACGGGGCCTGGGCCCCCACAAATTACCTCTGGGCCCCTGGTTTTGTTGGTGGGGGTCCCCAACCCCCACCAGCTGAAGCCTTGTCCAGCGCTGGTCTCCGGCATGCTCAGTTTCACTAAAAGGAGTATGCTGGACGTGAGGGGAAGACAGGGCAGGCAATGCAGCGGCACTGGAGATCAGCGCTGGACAAGGCTTCAGCTGGCGGGGGTTGGGGACCCCCACCAGCCAGGGTATTTGCTGCAGCAGTGGGTGGGGAGTGGGGCAGCAGACCACAATGTGTCCCCCCTCCTTAGGCTCTGGCCCCCTCCCACCACGAGGTCTGCCTATGCCCCTGTTTACAACTCTGAAAAACTTTGTGTCATCAGGAAATCTGATCACCTCACTTATTATTCCTGTTTCCAGGTCATTTATAAATACATTAAAAAGCAAGCACTCCCAGAACACATCCCTCAGAAACCCCACTCTTTGCCCTTCTCCATTGAAAATATTAACCATTTAACCCTACTCTCTGTTTTCCATCTTAATCCACTGCCTCCTATCCCATGCCTTTTTAAATTCCCTGAAGCGTTTCATGAGGTACTTTTTCAAATGTTTTCTGAAAATCCAGATACACAATGGTGCTCATTTTCAAAGCACATAGACTTACAAAGTTACATGTAACTTTTTGAGTCTATGTGCTTTGAAAATAAGCCTCAGTATCAACCAACTCACCTTTATCCACATTTTTATTCATACCTTCAAAAAATATGTAGTAGATCAGTGAAACAAGATTTCCCTTGGCTAAATCCATGTTGACTTTGTCCCATTAAACCATGCCTATGTATATGTTCAGTAATTTTGTTCTTTATAATAGTCGTACCATTTTGCCCAGCACAAACGTCAGGCTCACCAGTCTATAAAATTTCCTGGGTTACCTCTGAAATCATTTTTTTTATTTGCATCAATGTTGGCCACCCCCTCTCAGGTACCATGCTCCATTCTATTTTATTTTTTATTTACACTTTCATATTACATCAAAACAACTTTATATTAGGATAAAGAGCCAATACAGAAATAATTCCCAAAGAAAAAAAACAAAATACAATACAAAATTATAGTCCACAGCAGAGGGGGGTAAGAATCCCAACACTCCCATGGAAAAAGGGATATAATAAAGAAAAGAAGTAAAGAAAAAGCAAGTTGAGTGTCAATTACTACTAAGGTTCAGCATTACAAAGCTGGCTCATTCTCCATTGACAGCGGAACTTTTACCTTCCAAGAAAAACTGCAATTGGGAAGCATCATAAAAGATATAAGTATGATTATCAAATTGGATAACACATGATCCTCAGAAGCTTAGCAGAGATTGGGTGGCAGCGCCGATGGTTGGGAAGCGGGGCTAGTACGGGACAGACTTCTACAGTCTGTGCCCTGAAAATGCTAGATACAAATCAAGGTCAGGTATACATATAAAGTAGCGCATATGAGTTTATCTTGTTGGGCAGACTGGATGGACCGTACAGGTCTTTTTCTGCCGTCACCTACTATGTTATTTGCAGAGATAACTTAACTGAAACTTAGCACCTAAATCAATAATTCGACAAAGGTTCAGGAATTGCTTGCGTCTGGACTCAGCAGACTTAGCCACATCAGGAAAGATCAAAACTTTCCCTGCAAAGAAGTTTAAATCTTTAGTCTTAAGGAAGCATTATTGCAGCTTTATTTTATCTTGGTTGAAAACAAAAGTTATTCTTATAACAACTTCTTCATGGGGCTTCTCTAAAATGCCAGTCAAGTCCAGACTAGCTGATGAAACATCCACCACAGAGAGATCTCTTTCAGGAGTCAATTGTTTCTTAGGAATTGGTAGATAAATCCTATGTAGTAGAGGAAGACCTTCTAGGGAGTATTTTAAATACCCTCTGCAAGTATTTATAAAACACTTCTTTAGGTGATATTTTTATTTTAACAGGCAAAAAGTTCAGTTGCTTTGTATAATTCTCAGAGTTCTCCATATTTCTCTGAAGTAACATTCAATCTTGCAAGAACATATTTTGAGACTGTTTAATCTGTTGCACTTAGCCTGAAAATTCTTCAGTCTTCCCTCTATGCACATTCACTGTTTCCTTGAGTTTCTGAATCTTGACTGCATTTTCACCAATAGTCAGTAAACATAAGGCACATACCTTGTAAACTGAGTCTAAAGCACTCCAAATGGAGTCAAGGGCCACCTCCGCCGGTCTTACCAGGGGAGAAATAACCAGCCTCTTCCCTGGATTGTCCATAGCGACTCCTGGTGAAGTCGGGACATTAGCCCGAGTTCCATTTGTAATAACTCCCGAGGTACAGGGTAAAGCCTGCCCTCCATCAGAGGCTGTAGTGGTGGTGGAGTATCCAGGTAGTAGAGAAGGGACGTTGGCTACTTACACTGGTAAATAGCTTTTGGAAAAATATATATATATATAGATTTATAATATGTGGATGCACACACATACACAAAAACACACAATGGGATAAGTCTATAAAGTAGACACATGTAAATGTTCAGAATACTAGCATATGTGCATACATACCAGATACAGATGGGGATGTGCACACAGGAGGGCTCTCGGCAGAGAACAGGAAGGGTGCACATTTTTATGTGTATCACCAGGACTCAGACACATACACATTCGCTTTGCAGTGCATATACCGCGGTAGAATATGTGTTCTAGTAACAGTTCTTCTATCTGTGCTCAATAAAGCCTTAGTGGCTATATATGGGGGAAGGGAATGGGACTTGATATACCGCCTTTCTGTGGTTTTTGCAACTACATTCAAAGAGGTTTACATAGTATCTACAGGTACGTATTTGTACCTGGGGCAATGGAGGGTTAAGTGACTTGCAGACATCATATATCAGATATACTGCAGGCATCTTGTTGCGAAAACATGGTTCTGTGTAGAGTATGTGCTCTGATACCTATTTAATAAATTCACTGCAACCTCCTTCTGGAATATACTGGTGTTCTGGTTGGCCAATGTCCCTTCCTTACTCCCTGGATTCCTGTGGACTTGCTTTCGTAGGGAATTGTCTTTCTTGCTGTATCTATGGACTGTCTCTTGCATTGTCATATCTCTGAGTGCTGGAGGTGCAGCTGGGCTGAGCAAAGCATCACTGTCCAATTCACGCCCTGTTCAGCAGATATGCTTAAAGCAACACTCTGGCTTATAAACTGATGGATCTCTTGTCTGTTGAAAAGGGGGCATAAGAAGTGAGCTGGAGGGAGCCCACGACTTCCCCTTTTGCTTAGACATAAGGCAAAAGGTAAGACAACCCTAAGGGGAAGACAATTAAAACAAACAGAGCTCAGTTTTTCAGCATCCTTGCTTGGCAGCCCTCATGCTTGATTTTAAAGGTAAATTACAAAATTACTAACAATAGATCTCCAATTTTTTTTTAAATTCTATCAGTCCTCTGGGGTGTATACCATCCAGATCAGGTGATTTGCTGTTTGTTTCAGTTCCTCCAACTTGCCATTAAATTCCATTTTTGGCATGGGTATCTTCTCCATATCTTCCTCAGTGAAGACCAGGACTGGCCCATGGGTACTGGACACCCTAGAAGAACCTTCAGCCTTGCCTTCCTCTCCCAATCAAAGGGTAGCTCAAGGCCCTCTCTGCCTCCCATGTCTAGCATCTCCCCTCCTCTCCCCTACCTTTCTGTAGTCCAACATCTCTCCTTCCCTACCTCTCTTCTCCAAAGTGTCCAGCATTTTCTCTTCCACCCCCCCACCAAAATGTTAAGCAGCTTTCCTTCCCTACCCTCTCCAGGGTGGTACTGATGTGGCAGTCAGCGTGTCTGGTACTGGGCCTTGAGCATCTTCACAGGCTGAAGACCTTCCTGGGTCTCATTCCTCTGAGACAGGAAGCTCAGAGGGAGTGGGACCCAGCAGACCATGAGTATGCGCAAATGCTCAATATCCTGCACCGAGACCCAATGACTGTAGCATTGGTGCCACACTAGATGGGATACCTGGTCTGCGTAATGGTCAGCCCAGTCCTAGTGAAGACCAAAGCAAAGAATTCATTTAATCTCTCCACTATAGCCTTGTCCTCCCTAAGTGCCCCTTTTACCGCTTGGTCCAACTGATTCTCTTACCGGCTTTTTGCATCAGAGTTTTTAGTATGTTTTTGCCTCTGAGACATGCTTCTTTTCAAAGTCTCCTCTGTGGGAAGAGTGGCCTAATGGTTAGTGCAGCGGACTTTGATCCTGGCAACCTGGGTTCAATTCCCACTGCAGCTCCTTGTGACCTTGGGCAAGTCACTTAACCCTCCATTGCCCCAGGTACAAAAAAATTAGATTGTGAGCCCTCTACGGACAGAGAAAGTACATGTGTACGTCTAGTAGCACTATAGAAATGATTAGTATTAGTACTAAGTCTCACTTCACCTTCCTTATCAATTCTTTTCATTTGACTTGCCATTCCTTATGCTGTTTTCTACTATCTTTATTTGGCTCCTACCATTTTTGGAATGATGTTCTTTTAGTTCTAACAGCTTCCTTCACCTCATTTTTTAACCATGCTGGCTCTCGTTTGGCCTTCCTTTTGCCTTTTTTACTACATGAAACATATCTGGTCTGATATTCGAGGGTGGAATTTGTGAACATCCACACCTGATGTAAACTATGGATCTTTGCAGCTGCTCCTCTAATTGTTTTGAAACCTCTTTCTCATTTTATCATGATCTTCATTTTGAAAGTTAAAAGCTAATATGTGTGTACTTACTCCAGTTATTAAATCAAGAAAGTTTTAAAATATACAGAAAAATCTGTAAAATGGTTTAACAAAGAGTTAATGTTGCTAAAGCAAAAATGTAGAAAATTAGAGAGAGAATGGAGGAAATCTTCAACAGAGGAAAATACAAATTATTGGAGCAATACAATTAGAATATAAATTAGCTTGCAATAAAAAAGAATGTTATTCTAAGCTAACAGGGACAGATATGGATCTAAAGAAACTATTTAGTAAATTATTTGACTAATGTAGATGATCTAATTGCAACTAATGGGTCAACTGCTCCTAGTGCTGAAGATCTAGCATTTTATTTTAGAAAGAAGATAGAAGTGATTAGGAACCAGATAAACTCTAACCAAAGTTTGTATAAAGCCTCAGATACAGAAAATAAATGGAGAAATCAGTGGATATATTATGGCAAGAGTTTGACTCGGTTACAGTAGAAGCTGTTAGAGATTTGTTGGGAGAATATGCAAAATCAAATTGTATATTAGATGCTTGTCCTGTTCATTTAATGACGGAGGCTTCCTCATCTTTTTTATATGCAGTTACAAGCTGGCTAATAGTCAGTTGGGGCTTGGTAATTTTCCTGTATTAGGTGGAGATATAGTCTTAACACCCATTCCTAAGAATAGTAAGGGTGACTGATATTCAGGAAGTAACTAATTATAGACCAGTGGCTTCTATCCTGCTCTTTACCAAGATCATGGAGGGTTGGATTACTAAACAATCGGAAAATTATTTAGATAGATTTGAGATTTTGCATTCTTCTCAATCAGGATTCCAGAAAGGGTTCCCTGGTTGCCCAAGATAAGTCTCTGTTCAGTCAAGGTCAATGCTCTGTAATTATTCAATTCATAAGAACATAAGCATTGCCATACTGGGACCGACCAAAGGGTCCATCAAGCCCAGTATCCTGTTTCCAACAGTGGCCAATCCAGGTCACAAGCACCTGGCAAGATCCCAAAAGAGTAAAACAAACTGTATGCTGCTTATCTTAAGCAGTAGATTTTCCCAAGTCCTTCTCAATAATGTCTTATGGACTTTTCTTTTAGGAAATTATTCAAACTTTTTAAAACCCTGCTAACTGCTTAATGAATTCTAGAGTTTAATTACACATTGAGTGAAGAAATATTGTCTCCAATTTGTTTTATATTTACTACTTAGTAGCTTCATTGAATGCTTTCGATCTTGAGATCATGAGCTTCTGTTGCAAGCTTTGAGTGGATTTGGAATTTTGGTAAGGCCCTGAGTTGGTTTCAGGATTTCCTATCGGAATGGTCGTACAAAATGAAAATGTAGGGTGCTTTATCTAATTCTTGGAGAGCTTGTTGCAGAGTTCCAAGGGGATCACCACTTTCTCCCATTATCTTTAATGTTTTAATCCTTTTTATATGCAGATGATATTACAGTGTAACTTCCCATACCTAAAGACAGAACTGATACTCTAAATGAAATGAAAGTGAATGAGCTGTGTCGGCATTGCCATTTGGCTTTGTAAAAGTGTGTGTGGGGGGGGTAATTGTTCAATCTCTGTTGTTAACCCATATAGATTACTGTAATATAATTCATACTGGATGCTCCAAAACTTTCATTAGGAAGCTGCAAATGGTTCAGAATACAGCAATTAGGTTGGTGTACTCTTAGGTATGATCGAATTGTGTACCTTGGTATTTAAACTTGGATTTCAGCAAAGCCTTTGATACAGTCCCTCACAGAAGACTCGTTAACAAGCTGGTCAGCTTTTTTTTTTTTTTCTCTGATCTCCTTCCAAGCTCTGGGAGGTGCCATTTGTTTCAGGTGGTCACTTAGGAAAATTTTAATTAGAAAATGATCTGACCATGATAGACGTGTTATTTCAATACTACTATTCCCAGAATTCTGGGATGTCAACCCCTTTGTAGAATACCAAATCTAGTATGTGACCCTTTTCGTGGGTTGGAGAATTGATCCCCTGTGTGAATCCTAGTGCTGTCATCGTGTCCAGAAAGGCAGCCATTGTTGCCATGTGGACCCAGCACTGTTACCTCTTGCACCAAATCATGTGTTCCACTGAAGACTAGATCTCTTGTTGGTTCCTGAACCAGCTGCTCCATGGAGCAGCCCTTTATTTCTAGCATGCCCTGACATTACATTTATCCAGTCAATATTGGGGTAATTGAAATCACCCATTGTTATTATGTTACCTAATAGGATAGCGTCCCTAATTTCTGCTAACATTTCAACATCTCCTATCACTATCTTTTTCCCCTTTACACATGGGAATTTCTATCCAATAGATTTCAAGATGTATTTTATTTCCTAAAACTTACCTAGAACTTTTAATCTATTTGATTCAGGACCCTTTTTTAACATATACCCTTTCACCAATTTTGAACCACCTTATAAGAGCAATATAATTTGTACCCTGGTATGACAATGCTCTACTGTATCACAGAGATGCCTATTCTAATTCTCCCATCTTATTTTGTGGGCTTTTAGCCAGGGGCATAGCCAGCGGAGGTCCCACACACACACACACACTTTGGGCTCAAGCACCTCCGCTTTCATGACTACTTGGTTTTAACTATCCAAATTTCTTTAGAAGTTGTAATATACCTGTTTAAAAAGAAAGCAGGTACCAAACAGCAACTTTCAAAAAAGAGCATTTTGGCAGATGCAGGCTTTTTGTCTTTAAGTTTATAATGAATTGGGCAAATTGTTGTTGGTTTTTTTTCCTAAGGTTCATCTTCACGTTCATGGCAAGCAAATTACCAGCTTCCAGGTTTCTTTACACTACTGCTTCTTTCTTTAGCATTTTTTTTTGGGGGGGGGGGGGGGGGAGGAGGAGGCAGGCTTGACTTCCTTCTCAACTACTCTTCAAACCTAATAAAAATCTTATCCAGCTTCATGCAACCATCTATGATAGGGGTTCTAAGCAGGGCTGACATTGCGCATGCTGAAGGCCAGGGCTGGCTCAAGGGGTTGTGGCACTCTTGAGACCCTGAGCCAACTATTGTTCCCCTGTCTGCATCAGTGCCTCCCCTCTACCAGCATTAATGATCCTCTCCCCTCCCCAACCACACACAAACTGGCATCAGCTCTACCTGCTCTTTTACAGCAGTGAGAGCATGTGGCTTTGCTTTCATTGCTATGCTCTCCTCCATACTCGCTGCCAGCACCAACCCAGGTTTCAAAGTGAGAACAGAGAGGTGTGGTAGCCGTATTAGTCCACTTTTAAAGGTAATCAATAGAAATCAAACAAAATAAAACATGTAAAAGAAAATAAGATGATACCTTTTTTTATTGGACATAACTTAATACATTTCTTGATTAGCTTTCGAAGGTTGCCCTTCTTCATGCATAGCCGTTCCCTACCAATTCGCTATGGAATTCGGTACGGAACGGCTCTAATGACGACTTTAGTGCATCCCCCCCCCCCCCCCCCCATAGTAGGGAGAACGCAGTGAAGCTAATAAGTAAGTGTAAAACAACTGGAGAAAATGTTTCTTCACTCAACGGTTAATTAAACTCTGGAATTCACTGCCAGGGAATGAGGTAAAAACAGTTAGCTTAAAAGGGTTTAAAAATGTTTGGATTATTTCCTTAAAAATCCATAAGCTATTATTAAGATGGACTTGGAAAAATCCACTGCTTATTTCTAGGATAAGCAGCAGGTATTTGCCAAGAACTTGTGACCTAGATTGGCCACTGTTGGAAACAGGATACTGAACTTGATTGACCGTCGGTCTCATTCCAGTACGGCAATGCATATGTTCTTATGTAGGCACACACATATACACCAGCTCTGTGTTGGCCTAAGCACATATATACCCAGTTATATTACTATTCTATAAAGACCCCTACTTTCCTTTTTAAAAATGGGCATATATATGCAGGTGAACTCTTATAGAACTAACCTCTATCCCAAATTCTATAAAGGGTGCTATAAATTGGGTATGCAGGCATCATTTGTGCACATTAAGTACCAATAATTGAAGAGCACTTTTCCAAAATGTACTCAGTCCATCAGCAGCAGTTTTGAGAAAAACAGGCAGCGGCTTTTGACTCAGTAAGTTTTGGCACAGGAATAAGCTACAGTAAATCTTGCCTTGATGAACCAAATTAATTGCATGACTCAAAAGTGACAAAAAATGAGATGAGTAAGTTTTGGAAAAGTGCTTTTACACTGGCATCAACAAGCATTAATTGGCACTACTTTGTAGTTGCATATATAAATGACTTACATACCTGTTCTATATAGGGACAATTTCTATAAATGGCGCCTTAAAAATCAGGGCCGTAAAATCACGCGGTCAATGTAATTCTATGTTTAAATCTGTTTATTGAACTCAGAGAACAAACACATACTACAATAATGTCCATCTTTGAGACATCTAGTTATAAGGCACATGCAGATCAGGGATGAACAGATACTCTGATTTAGGAATAACTTTAGTAAAAAAAACCTTTACGTAACCCAAAACTTCTTCTTTCCTCCCCCCTACATCAAAAACTGAACCCATCCCTCCCTCCCAGTACTGCACCAGGGCAACCGGAACCTTTAGTGACAATTCAAAGATTTAATAAAAGATTTCTGCTTTGGGGGTTAAAATGTCCCAAAACAGAGACCAAGTAGATTGGAAAAGGGGCCCCTGCCACTTTGATACGTCCGGAATTTGGAGACTCTCTAAGTGAAGGTCCTGAAGCATCAAAGCTCTTCACTGTTTAGGTCCTGCGGGGCTGCACCAATTCTGCAAAACTGCCTTGAGGGCAAAGTGACCTAGACATTTTAGGAAGCGGTTTTTCCCTTGGCGGGCTTTAGATTTCAAAGCATAGGCCCCAAATAGCAGGAGCGGCATGCAAGCTATGGAAGTGGTCCAAAGCTTAACAAAGTGTTGATGAACAGCGTGCCAAAAAGAATGGATAACTGGGCATGGCCAAAACACATGGCCCAAGTGCGCTCCTGTGCTTTTGCATTTGGGACAGAGATCAGAAGGGGTTATGCCTGCCTTATATGCTCGATTAGGCACCACATATAAATGTAATGCAAATTTGTACAAAGTTTCTTTATGGATGACACACTCTGCGTATACTTTGCAATTGCAAATGTAAGCCTGCATCTGGTCCCCAGTGAAGGAAAGATGTAATTCTGCATTCCTCTGCCATACCAACTTTGTGTAATCAATATCAGGTGTCAAATCCAATAGTTGCCTGTGATGGAACCAGTCATTAATGTGCTGCGTGGAGCTCGCCATAGACAAATATTTTAAATTAAACAAGCCCAAGCCCCCATGACATACAGGGGTCTACAAGATCTCCATCGACAATTGCGGCTTTTTACCCTGCCAGAAAAAATGTTGCAGAATCCTGCGTATCTTACAAACATCACAGCCTTTCAGAAAGAGAGGCAACAGCTAAAAACAGTATAACCATTTTGATGCCAAAATTTTATTAAATAGCCAAATACACCCCCAAAGAGACAAAGGAAATGCTCCCCAAAACCTCAAACTCAACTTGGTCTCTTCCACCAAGTGTCGTATGTTCCTAACATATAAGGTAAAGAGGTTGGCAGGAATGAACACACCCAGATATCTAAGGGCCTCATCTTCCCACTGCAACAGAAAAGGCCCACTCCATTGCGTTCTTACCTCCTCCTCTATTGGCAGAGCTTTGGATTTCTGAAGGTTAAGGGAGAACCCAGACAACTGCCCATACCCATTGAGCAGAGCTATAAGTGCTGGTAATGAGCACTGAGGACTGGTCAGTACCACCAAAAGCCAAGCCCTTGATGTAAGTATTCCGAATCTGCACCCCCAGTAATCTGTGGATCACTGCTGAGCACTCGAAGGAGGGGTTCTATGGATAAAATGAACAACAGAGGGGACAGGGGACACCCCTATCTCATACCTCCCGATAGATTGCTCCCTATTCACCAACGCTCGAGTGCTAGGATTACTGAGTAAAGTTCTAATGGCTCAATAAAACCTACCCTATATCCCGAAACAACTCAGCACTTTGAACAAATAGGGCTACTTAACCTTATCAAAGAAATGCAGAAGCCTCTGCAGGATTCTCCAAAAGCTCCCACTTGCCGTCATGAAAATTATTTTAAAGCAGCAGGATAGGTTAGCATGAATCGTTTGCCACTGCTTGCTAGGGCAGCGCACATTGGGCCAGTGTCTGCACTTCTCCATAAGAGCTGCCGAAAAGTCCTGAAAAATTTTTATCGCTTGCCCCTCATAACTGATACTCTTAGATCGATACTGGCTTAACGCTTCTTGTTTTTGAGGAAAGTTGTGGAATTTGGCAATGACAATTCATCCCCGTATATCATCGGGTGTGCTCGGTCTAAGCGCACTGGGCCTTGTCCCTCTGCTCCAAAAATCTTCTCCGTTAGCCATTTTTCTAAAGCAGGGAGAAGTTAAGCATATGGCAGGCTCTCCGGGAAGCCAAGAAACCAAAGATTATCGCGGAGCGCTCAGTTCTTGAGTTCTTTCAACCGTTCCAGATGAACGCAAACCTCCGATTGCAAATTAACAAGGTCTTTGTGAAGGTGATGGTCGTCCTCCACAGCACCTACACGCGTTTCCAGCTCAGGTACACGACTGTAGATGTCCGTGAAAAGTGTCCCCAAGTGGATAGCTTCCTAAAAGAAAAGTCCATAACCCATTATTAAGATGGACTTGGGAAAATCCACTGCTTATTTCTAGGATATGCAGCATAAAATGTATTGTACTGTTTTGGGATCTTGCCAGGTACTTGCAACCTGGATTGGCCACTGGTGGAAACAGGATGCTGGGCTTGATGGACCTTTGGTCTGTCCCAGTATGGCAACACTTATGTACTTATATGAGTTGGCTGAAATGGGGTTCTAACGCTACAGTCATGGCTGTTGTGAGTTCCGCCAATGCTGAAGGAGAAAACTGGGTTATCGCCGCACCCGGGCTGTCCGCCACCTTACCCTCAGGGACTCACAGATGGTCTTTCTCCAATGTGGCATTTTTACTTGGCATTGGGGATTCTGTTGCTGTAGAAATTTATCCATAAACTCCTGCACTTCTCCGCTTCACAGCAATGTCCAAAAATAAGAAATTAATGAGAAGCTGAGGCCGGGGGGGGGGGGGGGGGGGGGCGGGGTCCACGGAGCGAGCAACAAACTGCTCATTCACTACATCACATGACCTCTGGAGTTAAAGCTTAGTTTAATTCTTTAAACTACATCTAAAGTTAGGCGTAGTTTACAGAATATGCTTAACGGCTGTTCTTGTGACTAAAGTTTAGGCGCACCCATTTAGGCCACCTAAAACCAGGCCTAAATACCTGCTCCTAACTTAGGCGCAGGTTGGGTGTATTCCATAATAGTGCACGTAGTTTTCTGAAACGCCCACAACCCGCCCATTCTATGCCTCCTTTTTGGCTGCGCGCATTAGAATTTGCACACACATTATAGAATACGCCTAGAAAGTTGTTCGTGTAAATTCTAATTAAAGCCAAGTAGTGCAGCTAATTGGTTATGCACCAATTATCCACGCTGATTGGCTTGTTAATCAATTATGTGTGCAGTTTGGCTGTGCGGCAAAATTAGCGTGCACAACTTAAGGCGCCCTTTATAGAATTTGGGGGTTAGCGCCCAATTCCTATGGCACACAACTACAAGGGGTGTGGGCATGAGAAGGGCATGGGCAGGTCAGGGCATGCCAAGCAGTTAGATGCTAAGCTATAGAATATTGTTAGTTACACACGTTCCTACCAGTATTTGGATGCAAAACACTAACACCAGTCATTAACATGGCATAAGTGCTCTCACCTACAGTTAGGCATCAAAATGCACACTTATGCTAGTATTTTATAACAGCAACTACATACAATATTGGTGTTATAGGGGTGAATTCTATAAATCATGCCGAAAAAAAACGCTCAAGTGCTATTCTATAAGCCGCACCTACAATTAGAAGCAGTTTACAGAGTAGCACTTAAGCGCAGGGGTCATGCGTAAATTTAGGTGCATCTGTCTGCACGAACAAAAACGTAGTGCAAATGCCCCCACCTACATTTAGACACGGAACCCCCTTATTCTATAATTGCGCACATAACTGGAATCCATGCCCTCATTCCGCCCCGAAACGCGAATGACCCTCCCATTTCTGTGCCCCTTTTTTCAGGATGCATGTAAAGTTTAGGCATGGATCATGTGCCTAAATTTACACGCGTATATGTTAATTGATTATAATTAGCGCCAATAATTGTTTGTTAAAAGCCAATTATTGGCACAAATTGGCCCACTATTCAATTAAATTACATGCACAATTTTGGTGACTTTTATAGAATTAGGGGGTTAGTGTCCAAATTTTCGGTGCCTAAGTTTTAGTGTCCTTTACTGGATTGAGCTCTATGTGCATAGATATTATTTTGCACATTAAAAAAAATACGTATGCACATATAAAACAAAGCAAAATCGATCAGAAGCTCATGCCTACTAAACAGGAATGTCCTGAGACAACTGTGATCTCATCACCACACAAACTGTGATTTCCTACAATCTTCAACACCATCACATAGCTTAATATAAAGTAAATAAAATTGTTACAAATACAAAGTAATGTGGTTTTCCCTAATACCTCAAAAACCAAAAGCTGAGAATGTACAGTATTTTAAAGAAGCAATAAACTGCAGCCTGCCCTCTCTTTTTCAAATAAGGATTTCCAAACAGATTTTTAAAAAAAATAGTTTTTCTAATGGTGCATTTTGGGCAGGTCTTTTTATCAGCAGGGGCTGATCTGCAGTTTGGGAAATGCAGAAGTGCCTGGCAGACTTAGAGAATACAATTAAATTTAAACTCTGCCAGGTGAGCAGATGGCAGCAAGAGGCTGAAATTTGGACAATTTACAAACCTCACTGAAGATGTAAATTCATTTCCTATCCACACATTCCAAAAAGAGACACTTTGCTGTGTTCAGGGCAACTCACTCCACCAGGAAGCCAAACATGTTCCACGTAAATACATTAAAGCCAACATTTATTTAGGCTAAGAGTGGTAATGTGGGGCTTGTTCAATCAACCTGCAACGTATAAATCCCTAAAGTCTGAAACTCACAAAAGGCATTCTATAACATTTAATGCATAGGGTATATTAATGGGCCTCAAAATTTGGGAACATGGAGCAAGGGATGGACAATATTTCACCAAATCAGACTATGCAAAGATTATTCACACACTGCTGGATGGTTACTCCAAAATGTTCACATTATTTCACATACCACTTAACAAGAGATAAAACATGGAGAAACTCTGCCTGACTTGATTCTCCATCAGGATAAAAGATTTCTCAGCTGATAGTTAGGAATTTCCATGTGTGGTCTGAACATGGAACTTCAGGTATGGACATGATGTTACCAGGTTGCAGCATATCTGGGATTAGAAAAGAATCAGACAAGTTCCTGGAGGAAAAGTCCATAGTCTATTATTGAGATAGACATGGGGGAAGTCATTGCTTGCCCTGGGATTGGTAGCATGGAATGTTGATACTATTTGGATTCTGCCAGGCACTTGTGACCTTGATTGGACACTGTTGGAAGCAGGATACTGGGCTATTTACACCATTAGTGTGATCCAGTATGGCTATTCTTTTTTTCTTATGGTTTTCTAATCACTGGTTGATTTTGCATTTGTACTTAAATAAGGCCTATCACAACAGAGCAATCCAGTGGCTGCTAAAGAAGAGGGTAACTCTGTACCATTCAACTTAGTCATAAAAATGATGCAAGCCCCAGTTTTTTCAAAATATTGAACCAAAGATCACATATAAAATACATGATCAAAAAACATAACATACAAATCGTTATGAAGGTGGAATTACCAAAGGGAACCTATTTTATGCCTATTTTATATAGAGACATAGGCTCCCATGCATTTGTATCAAATAAGCACTCAGAACTTGCCCCACTAGTGTACAAATTATCTCACACAAATTTACACCTGCTCCGAAAATGTACATGACTTTTGTAGACTGTATGCATACTTAAAGAGGCTTAATGATTCAGTATGTATACTTTGGAAAAAAGGTGGGAGAGGGGAAATATGATTTGAATATCCAATTGTGCTCATGATAATTTAAAGCCTTTTCCAAGTCGCCACCCTCTCAGCCCACTTGTAACTGATCAATGTTCTGTATGATGTTTTTCCACCCAATGTTGAACCAGGGGTGCCTGCAAAGATCTCTTATGTACGTGTCATTTGTGCTCATTAAGTCTAACCTTCACCGGTCGGCTACTCCGACCAATGTACAGTAAATCACATAGATATGAAATGACATAAATTACGTTTCTACTGTCACCCCTGGTGGTGTCCAAGTCAGTTCCTCAATCAAAATGGCTGCTGAGATCTTGCCTGCCTGGAAAAAGCCATGAGACCAACAGGGCATTTAAAGGTAGGCCCAGGGATGGTCTTCAAGTGGTGGGAGGCAGTAGGAGGCGTGATCAGGGTGACCTCGGAGGACCCACTCTCTACTGGAGGGGGGACTGGGAGGACCCTCTCTCTGCCAGGGGTGGGGATGGGGAAAAATTGGATATTCAAATTAGTTTCCCCAATGGGTTTAAATTTGGAGATCAAATGGGTGACACTGTTTTGATTTGGGGTTCTGTGATTGGCTTTTCCCATTATTATGTGATCCATTAGGGAAATACAAAAGCAGGGGCTAGAATGCCGCCGCCATTTTGTAGCCAAGAAGATGAATGGCATGAATACTGACGGCGATGTTCTAAGGAGGTATCTTTTAAGTTTGAATAATTATATCTGAATAGATACAAGTATTGTTTTTAATTTAATTCCATGCTTTTGTTATCTTCTAGGGGATATGCCTTGACAAAAAATCCCCCCGGCAATATTACATCTTAAAGAGTATTGAACTTTAAATAGTAAATAAGCAAAAAGATTTTTTCATATAAACTATATAATAACAACAAATATAAGAAGAAAAGACATTGGATAACAAATAATCACTACCATATACCAGTGAAGAGGTAGGTGTGTACTTCTGACTTGAAACATACATCAGTGAGTGGCACCACTGAGGCTGTGGTATAGTTATTCCATGTGGGAGATTCATAATGATTGTATGATTTAAGAACTCTCTCTAAGCATTTAGTGTCTTCAAGTGGTTTAAATTTCTTTGTTTCTTTACATATCCCAGCTCTACCCAAACTGCACCACTGGGAGTGCCTACATACAGATTGAGGAAAAATGGGTGCAGTCTTGCAATGCAGCTACTTTTGAAACATGTACACCTGCCTGCGATTTTGTAACAGCCATTTTCTGCATATTAAATCACCCTGTATATGCAAATTGTCTCCGTTTTTTAGATCCAAGAGTTTCCTCTGCCTTCTTTCAGCTCCCGGTTCTATCAGAGAGCACCTATTAAGCTTTGGTGTCATGAATCTTTTTTCTCCATTTTGTTAACCCTCTCACCCTTCCATCTACCTCACTCACTGAACCAAGACTCCTGGGCCATGGATCATATAGAAACAGAGAAAATTAAGGCAAATAAAAGTAATGTGGCCTATCTGGTCTGCCCATCTGCACCATCTACTATCCCTTCCAGTCACTTAGAGATATTCTATGCTTGTCTAGTACTTTCTGGAATTCAGATACAGTGTCTCCACCACCTTTCCAATGAAGAAGTATTTCCTCAGGTTACTCCTGAGTCTGTCCACTTTCACCTTCATCCTATGCCCCTCACTCCAGAGCTTTCTTTCAGTTGAAAGAGATTTGCCTCTTGTGCATTTATGCCATGGAAGTATTTAAAACATTTCTATCTTATCTCATCTTTCTTCCAAAGTATACATATTGAAGCATATAGGTCTGCACTCATACACTTTATAACGAAGACCACTGACCATTTTAGTAGCTGCCCTCTGAATGGACCCTATCCTGTTTTTATCTTTTTAAAGGTGTGATCTCTAGAACTGTGCACAGTACTCTAAATGGGGTCTCACCAGAAACTCATACAGAGACATCATTACCTCCTTTTTTCTGCTGACCATTCCTCTTCCTATGCACCCAAGTATCCTTTTGGCTTTTGCCATTGTTTTTTCTACCTGTTTGGCCACCTTAAGATCATCAGATATGATCACCACCAAATCCCACTCTTCTTTAGTGTACAGAAGTACTTCACCCCCCACCCCCCTACTATACCACTCCCTCAGACTTGTGCAGCTCAGATGCACGACCATGTTATATTTTAGCATTAATTCTTAGTTGCTAATTTCTGGACCACTCTTACTACAGATTGGAGCTTCATCCAGAAAGTATATGAAAGCACCTTGAGACTAATCACTAGTGCTGCCAAGGTGCAATGGTAGACTTCTCACTTCACAATGGCTGCAAACACCGGCTCCACTGCATCCACAACCCTGGCCAGCCCGAGGTGCCAGAAGTCAAGGAAATTAAACCAAGGCTCTTGCATAGCAGTACTAGAGCTGTCAAGTTACCCAGATCCAGGAGGGAGATTTTCACCCCGTCCTGGTTTGGAACTTACCTCCCAAAGGAATATGGTATTTGTAGACCCTTATTCTGCCCACTGAAATCACTGCTCTCAATCCCATAATGCATCAAGGTGAGGTTGGCAGAAATCCAGGACTGGTTTAAAACCTACCTCCTGGAACAGGGTAACTTGGCAGTTCTGTAGTACATGGCATTGCTCCTGGACTCGCCCTAGCTCTTCATTTTTAATGGATATCTAAAAACTCCAGCGAATATATCAGTGCTTTATTTGAATCAGAAATCTAGGTATCAACAAGTAGAAACAATTCAGTAAATTGGCACCAAGATTTAGACTCCCCAATGCCACGCACGTAATGCCAATTCTATAATGGCTTCTTGGCGCCAAGACTCCATTACAGAATATTAGTGTGAGCCAGAACTGGCATGCCTAAAGTTAGGCACCAACACGCCCAATCAACAGCAGCTGTAACTTTTGGCGGTGGAGGCGTTGGGTTACTACTCTCGCCCTCCTGTAGTTTCCAACCCCTCCTCCTACCGCAGTCTCATTGCTCCTCATCCTTTGAGGCCCACTCCATCCAGCTATTCTACCCGCTGCCACTCAGAGTGGCAGTCATCTACCGCCCCCCTAATAAATCCATCTCTTCCTTCCTCACCGACTTCGATGCTTGGCTCTCTGTTTTCCTTGAACCTTCATCTCCGTCCCTCATTCTTGGAGACTTTAACATTCATGCTGACAACCCATCTGACCCTCACGCTTCTAAGTTCCTCTCCCTAACATCCTCCTTCAACCTCCAGCTGTGCTCTACCACCCCTACTCACCGTGACGGCCATTGTCTTGACCTCGTCCTCTCCTCCGGCTCGCCCTCCAATTTCCAAGCTTCAGCTCTTCCTCTCTCCGACCACCACCTGATCACATTCACACTTCTTCACTCCCCCCCCCCCCTTGGCCCCGTCCAACTTTAACCACCACCTCCAGGAATCTCCAGGCCATTGACCCCCCCCCCCCCCTACCTTATCCTCTAGCATCTCTAATCTCCTCCCATCCATCATGTCCTCCGACACTGTCGACAAAGCGGTCTCCGCTTACAATGCCGCTCTCTCCTCTGCTCTGGACATCCTCGCACCATCCACCTCCCGTCCCACAAAGCGTACTATTCCTCAGCCTTGGCTGACCCCTTGTATCCGCTACCTTTGCTCCTGCACCCAATCTGCTCAATGACTCTGGAGGAAATCCCGCACCCATTCAGATTTCCTTCACACAAATTCATGCTATCCTCCTTCCACTCCTCCCTATCCCTTGCAAAACAGGACTATTACACCCAATTGACCAACTCTCTCAGCTCCAACCCTCGTCGTCTCTTCGCCACCCTTAACTCTCTCCTCAAGGTGCCCCCCGCTCCCACTCCCCCCTCACTCTCTCCTCAATCACTGGCTGATTACTTTCGCGATAAGGTGCAAAAGATCAACCTTGAGTTCACTAACAAGCCATCACCTCCTCTTCACCCACTAACACCTCTCCCTCAACCAACCAACCCAGGCCTCCTTCTCCTCTTTTCCTGAGATCACCGAGGAGGAAACCTCCCACCTTCTTTCCTCCTCAAAATGCACCATCTGTTCCTCTGATCCCATCCCCACCAACCTACTTAGCACCGTCCCCCATACTGTCAACCCCTCCATCTGTCGCATCCTTAACCTCTCTCTCTCCACCGCAACTGTCCCTGACACCTTCAAGCATGCCGTAGTCACACCTCTCCTCAAAAAACCATCACTTGACCCTACCTGCCCCTCCAACTATCGCCCCATCTCTCTCTTACCCTTCCTCTCCAAAATACTTGAGCGCGCCCGTTCACAGCCGCTGCCTCGATTTTCTCTCCTCTCATGCCATCCTCGATCCACTCCAATCCGGCTTTCGCCCTCTCCACGACAGAAACAGCACTCTCTAAAGTCTGCAACGACCTGCTCTTGGCCAAATCCAGAGGCCACTACTCCATCCTCATCCTCCTCGATCTTTCCGCCGCTTTTGACACTGTCAATCATGATTTACTTCTTGCCACTCTGGCCTCATTTGGGTTCCAGGGCTCTGTCCTCTCCTGGTTCTCCTCCTATCTCTCCCACCGCACCTTCAGGGTATATTCTCATGGATCTTCCTCCACTCCCATCCCGCTATCTGTTGGAGTTCCCCAGGGATCTGTCCTTGGACCCCTTCTCTTCTCTATCTACACCTCCTCTAGGCTCACTAATCTCATCTCATGGTTTCCAGTATCATCTTTATGCTGATGACACCCAGCTCTATCTCTCCACACCAGACATCACAGCAGAGACCCAGGCCAAGGTATCGGCCTGCCTATCCGACATTGCTGCCTGGATGTCCAACCGCCACCTGAAGCTGAACATGTCCAAGACCGAGCTCCTCGTCTTTCCACCTAAACCCACTTCTCCTCTTCCTCCACTTTCTATCTCGGTTGATGGCACCCTCATCCTCCCAGTCTCTTCTGCCCGCAACCTCGGAGTCATCTTCGACTCCTCCCTCTCCTTCTCTGCGCATATCCAGCAGACTGCCAAAACCTGTCGCTTCTTCCTCTTCAACATCAACAAAATTCGCCCTTTCCTCACTGAGCACACCACCCGAATCCTCGTCCACACCCTCATTACCTCTCGCCTCGACTACTGCAACCTACTCCTCACCGGCCTCCCACTCAGCCATCTATCCCCCCTTCAATCCGTTCAGAACTCTGCCGCACGTCTTATATTCCGCCAAAACCGTTATTCTCATATCACCCCTCTACTCAGGTCACTTCACTGGCTTCCGCTCAGATACCGCATACAATTCAAGCTTCTCCTCCTTACTTACAAATGCACTCACTCTGCTGCTCCTCACTACCTCTCTACCCTCATCTCCCCCTACGTTCCTGCCCGTAACCTCCGCTCACATGACAAATCCCTCCTCTCAGTACCCTTCTCCACCACTGCCAACTCCAGGCTCCGCCCATTTTACCTTGCCTCACCCTATGCCTGGAACAATCTTCCTGAACCCCTACGCCAAGCCCCCTCCCTATCCATCTTCAAATCCTTGCTTAAAGCTCACCTCTTCAATGCTGCTTTCGGAACCTAACCTTTCCAACATATAGACTGCCCCAATCTGCCTGACCTATCAGATTGACTGTACATTTGTCTCTTAGATTGTAAGCTCCTTGAGCAGGGACTGTCCTTCCATGTTAAATTGTACAGCGCTGCGTAACTCTAGTAGTGCTTTAGAAATGTTAAGTAGTAGTAGTACTAATTGTGCCCTGAAGTGTGCGCAACTTATAGTATACTGTAAGTTATATGTGTACCAGAAACATGCCCATACTCCGCCCATGTTTACACCCCCTCACACTTGCACGTTAAGCGATATTGGAACGTATGTTACAGAATAGCACCTGGCACTTACATGCGTGATTGCCAATCACGTTTGAAAGTGCTATTATTCTGTAACTTGCACGCACAACTGGCACTTGTCTTTGATCCCCAATTTATAGAATTGCCCTTAATATTGCTACATTTTTCTGGTAAACATCTGAATTAGTAACAAGTTATTTGTTAAGTTTTTGATCAACTGATGAGACAAACCAAAAAGGTTACAATATGTGAACAAAAAGGAGAAATTAGGTCCTACCTGCTAATTTGCTTTCCTTTAGTCCCTCCGGATGGGCCCAGAATGACTGGTGGGTTATGCACACCTTCCAACAGGTGGAGACTGAGAACACTGATTTTGAGAGAGCCAATAAGAATCCAGCTCAGCCCTTGAAAGCCTCAGTATACCAATAACAATGCAAGAGGAAAGAAGTAAGAAACATACATCTGTGCACCACATGGCTATCTCAGCCTCAGATATATATACAAAAATCTATGCCTGCAATTGACCAACGAACATTTTTTTTAAATATTCCCACAGAGACAAGCGCAAAAATAGATACTAAAGAAAAAATGGTAAGCAACTCGCCAAATGAAAGGGAGGGATCTGGGCCGGTCCAGAGGGACTAAAAGAAAGCAAATTAGCAGGTATGACCTAATTTCTCCTTCCTTAGCATCCCTCCGTACAGGCCCAGAATAACTGGTAGGAAGTACCAAAGCAGTCAAACAAGAAAACGAGCCGTGCCAAAAGAACATGCTGACTAAAAATCGTATCTTGATGCGCCTAAATATCTACTCTGTAATACCGGACAAACGAATGTAAGGAAGACCAAGAGGCATATTGCAAATATGCCTCCAAATGGCCATTTGCAATTATCCACCAGAGAAATCATATAATGCTCTGCCCAAGACGCCGCCTGACCTCTGGTAGAATGAGTCTTTATCCCATCCGGAACTAAATTGCCTTTCAGAATATAGGTGGAACCAATCACGTCCTTAATCCAACGGGCAAGAGTAGATTTAGATGTTGCCAAACCCTTACGACTAACACCTAGCAAAACGAAAAGATGGTCCAGACGACAAAACTCTTCTGGTTGCCGCACATATTCCTTCAACACTCTCCTGACATCCAAATTACGCAATGACTGCTGTTCCTCTGATCGTTTAGACGAACTGAGAGTTCGAAGGACCAGAGACTGACTAACATGAAAGGGAGAAAGAAAGGAAGGAACCGGTTGCAACAATCCGCGATCTCTGAAGAACTCCAAAAAGGGAGATCAACAGGAAAGTGCCTGTAATTCTGACACTTGTCTCACCAAAGAAATGGTGACTAAACACCGATTTTATAGTAAGGTCCTTAAATGAAATTGAAGCCAACGGCTCAAAGGGAGGAAGAATAAGAGTCAAGAGGACTAGATTAAATCCCAAGAAGGAAAGGAAGCCCACTAGGCAGACGCAAAAGATTAACAACTCTCAGGAACCTTACCACATCTGGATGACTAGACAAGGGCTTGCCTTTAACTCTCCCCCAAAAACAAGTCAGAGTCGCCATCTGAACTTTAAGGGAAGCTAAGGCTAACACCTTCTCCAAACCATCGTGCAAGAAATCAAGGATCTGCGGCACGGAAGCCTGTAACAAAACGACCTCCCAGTCGGTACACCAAGATGCAAACATAAGCCGATGAAGTAGAACAGTGAAGGGAACGTAACATAGAAACAATTACATTTGCCAAATATCCATGCTTCCTCAAACGAGTCCTCTAAAGAGCCAGGCCATAAGACAAAATTGAGCCAGATTCGGTATGCCAACCAGCCCCTGCAACAGAAGGCTGACTGACTCAAGAAGACGAAGCTCTGGACCTACTACCAGATGCCTGAAATCCGCATACCACAGACACCTCGGCCAATCTGGGGCCACTAGGATCACCAAACCTGCGTGACCTGACCTAACAGAGGCCAGGGAGGCACTATGCACAGGAGACCCGTCGACCACGGCCGAAGTAGAGCATCCAAGACTTCTGAGTTCTGTTCCTTTCTGCGACTGAAAAAGCGAGGTACCTTGGAATTCCATTGAGTTGCCATCAGAACAATCTCTGACAAGCTCCACTGGAGGACTATCGCCACAAACACCTCGGAACTGAGAGACCACTCTCTGGGAGCTAAGGTCTGATGGCTGAGGAAAGCAGCCTGGAGGCTGACAGATTCTCGAGATGAGGCTGTACCCAAGGCATGAGTACAGCTGTCTCTTGTGCCAACTTTAGACTCTTTACTCCGCCTCGACGGTTGATGCATGCTACTGCCATTAATTTGACCGACAACATGCGCACTGCTCTTCCCTCGAGGAGACTCTGAAAATCATCTAACGTTAGTAAATAGCTCTGGTCACTAATAGATTGATGGAGTAAGTCATTTCCTCCACTGACCACCGCCCTGCACCAGCTTGCCCATACAGTGAGTTCTCCAGCCCCTAAGGCTGGCATCCGTGGTCACTTTCATCCACTGATAGGGATCCAGCGGTATGCCCTTCGATAAGTTGGTCTCTCGGAGCCACCACCGGAGACCCTAATGCACCAGCGCCGGCAATGATAACTTGACCCACAAGGAGTCTGACTGAGGAGACCACCTCAAGAGAAGAGACCTCTGAAGACTCCATCTGTGAGCCCTGGCCCACTGAACCACCTCTATGGCCACTGCCATGGATCCCAGCACCTGAAGATAGTCCCGAGCATACGGAGCTTTCCGACTCAGGAGCTCCTTTACCTGATTCTGTAGTTTGTGGATGCATGACAATAGAAGACACACTCTTCCCCAAAGAATGTTGAAGGTGACTCCTAGATATTCTAATTTTTGCTCCGGACCCAAACGACTCTTGAGCGGATTGATCACCCAACCTAAGGACTCCCAAGAACCAAACCATCCGAGAAGTCACAACTCTCTTGATATGACTTTGCTCAAATCAACCAGTCATCTAGGAATGGATTAATACGAATGCCCTGCTTGTGAAGGGCAGCCGCCACTACTACCATAATCTTGGCAAACGTCCTCGGGGTCATGGGCAGTCCGAATGCCATTGTACAAAACTGAAAATGGTGTCTTAACACAGCAAATCAGAGGAAACGCTGGTGCACTTGTCAAAAAGGAATGTACAAACAGGCCTCCATCAAATCCAGGGCTATGAGAAATTCTCCTGAATGTACGGCCACAAAATCCGACTGTAGCGGGTTCATGCAGGACGAAGAAACCCAAAGAGCTTGACTGACTGACTCTTTTGAGACCTAGAATGGGCAATAGGAGCCATCTTTCATTGAATACCTGCCTGTGCCCCTTTCAAGCTCTGGTACTGGACAAACCGTGTGCAAACTGACAAGCCTGTCCATGGAATCCCTGATCGCCTGCACCTGGACTCGCAAGTGACAGAAGGATTCCAAAAAGGCATCTGGCAGAGAGAGAGAGAACAAACTCAAGAGCATACCTGCCATGAAAGATTTCGAGGACCCAATGGTCCGAAGTAATTTGGGCCCACCTCCAAAAGAAATCACACAACCGTGCTCCTACTTGAATTTGATGGATGAGCTCCTACACCTTCATTAAGCTGGACAGGTCTGAGTCTGGGAGGGGAAACCCCCATCCCTGACTCCATGCCTGCTACCCCAAAAGAGCTGCGTATGATGAAAGTAACAGGATCTTTGGAAGCCAGCACCTCTGCTAGGTCGATAATGCCTAGAATCCTGACCTCGTGCTCTAGAGAATGGAACATGACACGATTTTCTGGAAGACAAGGCACTTTAGACTCCCCTAAATTCTTTACGAGCTTATCCAACTCCTCACCAAACAACAGCGACCCTCTAAAGGGAAACTTACTTAGCTTGGACTTTGAAGCCACGTCTGCCAACCAGCCTCAAAGCCAGAGAGATCTTCGAGCTGCCACTCCTAACGCCATAGACTTAGCAGAAGCCCGAAGCAGGTCATAAAGGGCATCTGATAAAGAGGCTGAACTCATTACAATTTCAGCCATCTCCTGATCCACCAGAGAAAAATAATCCATATCTCTATTTAACAACCTCTCAGACCACGGGAAGCAAGCTCAAGCTACCATACCCCCGCAAATGGCTGCCTCTATTGCCAAGGTCGAACATCAAAAGAATGCCTTAATAGGGTTTCTTTATGGCAGTCTTGAAGGCCTCCGAGAGCCATGCCCCTGTCCACAGGTACCGTAGTCTTCTCAGTCACCACCAAAATCATTGCATTCACCACTGGAGGTTTGAGGAAGTCTTTATCCTAGTCTGGTACTAGATAAAGTCTAACCATGGATCGAGCTAACCAAAAAGGGGCATCCAGAACATCCCGCTGCGCCTTTAGTCATAGGGAAAGATCTACCAAATCTATGGATCTCCATCACCAAGGGACTCACCCTGCGCTCCAACAGAGCCTCTTGCTACTCCTCAAAGTTCAGAGTAGAAGATATTAAACTAATAAGGTTTTGCAAATCTTCTTCATGAAAGACCCTCTTTAGAGAAGGGTCTTCCCCAGGAGGAAAACCATCTGGAGAAGGAAAACAAAACATCTTCTTCTCCCCTAAACTCACTGACTGCAAAGTCATGCTCCTCCAGATCCCCACCAAGGACTCCAGGTCATTTTGGTCTTCCCAAGGCCAGCGCTGTTTACAACCCACTAGGACCCCTTTGGAAGCCTCTGGTTCTACCACAGGGAGAGGACTACTGCAATAAAAAGGCCTTGTACATGGCCAAAAAATGAATTCCGGAGGGAATCTCCCCTCAGGGATCCCTCCCTGCAGCTCAGGCCATCCTGAAGCTAACCCAGAAGAGTGCTGCTAAGGTAGTACAGGTCAGTCTATCGAGTCAGCTTGGTTGTCTCAGATGATGGAAGTTCACGCCAAAACCGCATGCACTGTAGAAACTGCTCTCGTCTCTACCAACAACGCCACATTGAGAGCAAACGCCACCTGCGCGCGTTCTCCTTAGGCGCGGTCGATGGACATGGGAGTTCAGTAGCAGTTGCCAATTTTACAAATACCGGCAGATGAAAGACCCTGCCATTGACAAATACCAGACCTGCGCAATTTCTCTGCCATAGCGGAGAGGGAAATTGGACCTTTCTTAGACTCTGCGGTGAAACAGCCAAAAATTTGAAAAGCCACCCAAACCACTAGAATCCCCCCCCCCCCCCCCCCTCCAGGTCTCAGCCTCTGCCAACTTTTAAAACCTAGTGACAGACAGATGAGAAAAGACCTGCTAGAATCGAATAGCATATGTATTTCAAAGGAAGAAAGATAAAGAAAAATTTGAGACACAAGGGCTCACCACACCTTCCGCCTGCTGGAGACTGAGAATACTGAGGCTTTCAAGGGCTGAACTGGGCTCTCTCAAAATCAGTGTTCTCAGTCTCTACCTGCTGGAAGGAATGAACAACCCACCACCAATCATTCTGGGCCGGTCCGGTGGGACGCTAAAGAATACACATTTGAACATAGTAATTGTAATCACTCTCTACAGCAGTGAATATATCATATTAGCATCCAGATATGAGTGATGTTGCCTATGCTGTAATTTTAATCTGATCAAACTTTACACTTACAGACAACCATTTTGTCTCCTCTTCTGCTGCTCTGGCACTACCCTAGAGATGCAACTGGAGTGATTCTGTGCTGGACTACTGCTCAACTTTGAAAATGTATAAGGTCCCATGATGCAAAATTGAAATGTGGCAAGCTTGGTCTACTATTCCATCTATGCACAATTTATTAAAACTACATTTGCTTGAGAATTTCCATTTGTATACCCCGTAATGACAAGAAGACAAATTGCTCGCTAAACACTAGGGCCAGATTAAGGATTCTTTGTCCCCTTTCAGATTTGCAAATTGCAGTTCAAGAATGTCTCTCTATGTTTTGCAAATCCATTGGTTAAGTGGTGGAGACTTCAATTAATTTCCAAGGGAGGGAGTAAGACTATGAAAAACAGAGAAACTGACCATATTTTGTGTGTGAGAGTGTAGCAATCTGATTTTTACTATATGTTTTTTTAAAATCCTTTGTAAACACCCTCTAATTTGCACATAACCACTTATCAGCTATCATTACCTCCACTTGTACTTCTGATGAGTTGCCAAGCAACTCCTCTCTCTTGCTTGAAAAACTGCAGCTGTCTCCTGACTTTCCAGCACCCCATCTTTCTGTCCCTCATCTCAGTTCTCCTTCACTCTCCTTCCATCCCCTCTGTGCCTCCTCTTACTGTGATGGCACACAAAAGCGCTGATACCACCTGTGCTGAGAGGCAATGGGAATGTGAAGATGAGTCTCTGTAAGGTCCAACGAGGTCAGGAACTCTCCCGGCTGCACAAAAGCGATGACTGAGACCAGTGTTTCCATCAGGAAATGCTGAACTCTCAGGTGTTCACCCCTTTGAAATCCAGGATGGGACAGAAAGTGCCACCTTTCTTCTGGAGCACAAAATAAATGGAGTAGCTACCTTCAGAACATGTCCCACTGCTCCCAAATCGCCGAGCCACAGGGGGAAGCCAGAAAGGCGTCTGGAACAGGTCAGGCAACCTCCAAGAAGTACTCTCGCTCGACCACTTCCAGGACCCACTGGTCTGAGGTGATGCAGGCCCACTCATCACAGAAGAGAGACAACCTGCCTCCCATCGCAACCAATGAGGGGCTTGGCGCACCCTCATTGGGAAGGCTGAGCAGCAGCCTGAGGCACCTGATAGACTGGAACCTAGGGACCCCAAAAGGGCCCCTGAGCGAAGTACCTGCTCTGACCCTCAGACTGGGAGGCCAGATGTTAGGCAAGATGAAAATGACCCGCCCCTTTAGAATGCCACCCATGGAGCAGCATTCTCTAAGATCCCTTCCTCTTCAGCTCCATAAGGCGGAGAGGCCTCGCCTCCCCCATATCCTTCACCAGCCTCTCCAAGTCCTCTCTAAAAAGAAAGCAACCCATAAAGGGAAGCTGACTCGAAAGCTTCTTAGAAGCCACATTGGCAACCCAGTGGCAAAGCCATAACATCACCCAACCACTGAAGCCACCACAGAATGGGAGGCCAAGCAGATGAGGTCATAGAGGACATCCACCAGAAATGCTGTGCCCAACTCAAGTCAAGTGACCTTCCGGCAACTGTTGTAACCACTGCAACATAGCTCTAGCCACATAACCCCCACAGATAGTGGCCTGAATGCTAGAAGTAGTTGTGGAAAAGGCTAAGAGGAGCTGGTGCTCCACCTTCTTGCCATGGAGCTACTTCAGGGCCAAATACCCCTGAACCGGCACCACCGTGGCCTTTGTGACACCCGTAACTAAGACATCCACCTTGGGGAACATGCAATACATGTCCATATCCTCCACAGTGAAGGTGTAGAGATGGTCCAACAACCGGGCCCCTCTGAAGTGGTCCATCCGGGGACTCCCATTCTGCCATCATCTTGATGAGGGCTTTATGGAGGGGAAAATGCTTGGTGAGGCCTGCCAGGCCCTCTAGGTATGTATCCCCCTCAGCAGAGTCCACCACAGATGGATGGAGCATAGACAGGGTCTCAGTGACCTCATCAATGAGATGAGGGCACTCCTGTTGACTAAACAGCCAGGCCACATTGCACCGCTCCTCCTCTACCTCCTGGGGCAGTGGACCCTCAAAACTTGAAGGAGAGTGGGAGCCTGAAGGGAGCTCCAAATCCTCCCCAGATCCCTCCAAAGCTCAAAATCAGATCTGACCTGCTTGGAATCCAGAACAGGGCCCTGCCAGTTGTGGGGACTCAGTGTCCAACTGCAGGTCCAATTTAACCAATTGGGCCAAGTGTTGGAGCCAAAAATCACTCTGAGCCCCACCCCCCCTACAATCAGACTGAAGGGGGGTAGAAGGAAAGGCCCTCTAACCCTCCCACTCTCAGCCATGGAGGGAGACCCATTCTGGTGCTGTAAATCAACCTCAGAGGAAAGTGCAGCCGAGGACAAAATGGCTGCCATTCCTGCTAGAGACATCAAGACTAATGAAAAGGCTGAGGGAGCAGGCAAAGCAAACCCAACCCCCCCCCCCCCCCCCCCACACACACACACACACCCCGAGTTGGCGGTTCTTACAGGTCCCACATCATCTGCCTAACAGAATGGCAGACGCAATGGAACCTGCAGGAGGATCGGAGCCTGCTGTGGCCCAAGGTCCCGGTGTGTCCGCCATTTCCCCTGGCTCTCCCGGGTGCTGAAGCAGGAACTATGTTGTACCGTGTAAAAGTGATTTCCCGGTCTGTGCTCAAAGCTTTTCTTTTTTTTTTTTTTTTCAAAAGCTGCAGAAACAGTAAAAAGAAGCCAAAGTCCCTCAATAGGGAAACAGGGGCAAACCAGGCCAATCAAAAATAATTTAAACCTGGGGCTGCAGGGGGAGCCCAGAAGGGGGGGGGGGGGAATCTACACCTAAACAGGTTGTACGTGCAGGAGGGGGGTGAGGGGATGGGGACCCAGACCCTTCAGGCAAGGTCCAGTGGCACAAAGCCAAAGTCTCATACAGTGGCATTAAGCAGTGCTACTGGGGCTGAGGAACAAAACTCCACATTCAGCCAGGTTCAGTCCTGAGACCAGAACCTTGGGAGCGGCCCCTAGGCTCTACTACACTGTGCGGCCATGGCCAGCAAAGCAGGGAGCTAGGCCAGGGAGAGGAGCACCAAACAGCACAACCTACTGTTATGACCCAGTAGTAGTGAGCCCCTGTGCCCCGACTGAGCACGGCAGAGATGGAGTGACACCGCACTCGGTCAGGCAGCCAGACAACCCCTAGCTTCACCTGGGAAGCGACCACCGGGAGTTGAGCCCCCAGCTGCAGGCGGCCAACAGGACTTCAGGAACCGGCGGGGTTGCACAGCCGCTGACCAGGATAGCAGGAAACAGACACAGTCCAGAATCAGTACTCCAACAGGCAAAGAATAGTCAATTCAGTCCAGGGTCAAGGCAGGCAGCAAATAAGCGAAATCCGAGAAAACTAGCCAAGGTCTGGTACACAGGAAAACAGGAACAAAAGGAAGTCGGTGAACAGCACTCCGACAGCAACTCCCCAGAACAAATGAGGCCGAAGCAATGAAGGCCTGGAGGCAGTGCTTTAAATAGTGAAGCAATCTGGGCAAACCAAACTCAGGTGAAGCCAACATGGCTGCCCCCATAGGAGATCCTCCCAAGACCAAATATGGAGTTCCTTCCTGATCTCGTTTATACAAGATGGCCGCCCCCTCCTGAGCTAGCCAAGATGGCCGCTGCCTGTGCTCCAAGCCGGATGACGGCTGCCAGACTTGGGAAACTGAAACAGACCCATCCTGGAGAAACATTAAAAAGCCAGCTAGCTCTGCCGGACCACACCTCGCCGGCGAATCATACGCGCAGGCCTGAAATCAGGTGAGGAACGTAACACCTACCACCTGCTAGAGATAGAGAAAATACTGGAATCTTCCAGGGGGCACTACACCAAACTACCAGTGAAATCGCTGGTAGAATTCAGTCTTTTTTTTTACCTCCACCTGCTGGTAGGAAGGGATAACACCTGTCCATGCAGAATAGTGACACTGATGCTAAGAAAGGTCCAATTTCCATCTCTTACAGTTCTATGGGCTACTACAAAGTTATCCTGATAACGAACTCTAGTCTGCAAGATCAAGCAGGATAAAGAAACAGCTTCCAAAGTTAAGGCAGCAACAGTAACAAGGACATTTGAAAGTACGTCAATCAGTAGACTTTTGGATAAGATTCAAGTATAGGGTCTGAGTTATAAGTTGAGGATGTCCATTTTTGGCCTTTTAGCTTAGGATGAGAAGCTGTATAATTCAGGGAGTTAATGTCCTGCAGCCTAACCTCACTGGATTGGGAGAGAAAGACAGATCATATACATCTGATTTTCAGTTGTATGCAGACTGTTCCCTCTCCCCTTCCCCTAAAGAGCAGCTGCAAAGTATGTGGAGGCTTAGGGAGTAATGTTTATAAGGGACACATGCTGCACAATAGCATTTGCTACGCTCAAATGGGCTCTTACAAAACTGCAAAATAGGCAGACAGACACAGGGAGAAGGATAACTTTGTAGAGATTGTGTAGGTATATGTGATGGAGTGTGTGGAATAAGAAAATAAGTGTTGCCATACTGGGACAGAGCGAATGTCCATCAAGCCCAGTATTCTGTTTCCAACAGGGGTCAATCCAGGTTACAAGTACCAGGCTGGCAAGATCCCAGAACAGTAAAATAGATTTTATGCTGCTTATCCTAGAAATAAGCAGTAGCTTTTCCCCATCCATCTTAATAATGGTTTATGGACTTTTCTTTTAGGGAGTTATCCAAACTTTTTAAAACCCTGCTAAGATAACTGCTTTTATCAAATGTTCTGGCAATGAATTCCAGAGTTTAATTACATGTTGAGTGAAGAAATATTTTTTCCAATTTGTTTTAAAATTTACTACTTAATATCTTCATTGCGTGCCTCTTAGTTCTAGTATTTTTGAAAAGAGTAAACAACCATTTCATTTCACTCATTATTTTATAGATATCTATCATATCTCCCCTCAGCCATATGTTCTCCAAGCTGAAGAGCTTTAGCCACTTTACCCTTTCCCCATAGGGAAGTCGTCCCATTCCTTTTATCATTTTCATCCCTTCTCTGTATCTTTTCTAATTCCGCTATATTTGTTTTGCGATGCAGTGACCAGAATTGCACACAGTATTCGAGATACTGTGTACAATTCTTGTTCTCCATTCCTTTCCTAATAATTCCTAACATTCTATTTGCTTTCTTAGAGATGTGGTGACCAGAATTGCACACAATATTCGAGATGCAGTCGCATTTTTGTCCTCCATTCCTTTCCTAATAATTCCTAAACGTTCTATTTGCTTTCTTAGCTGCCACTGCACACTGAGCAGAGGGTTTCAATGTATCATTAACGATGACACCTAGATCCTTTTCCTGGGCAGTGACTCCTAATGTGGAATCTTGAATCACACCACCATAGTTTGGGTTCCTCTTTCCAACATGCATCACTTCACACTTGCTCATTAAATGTCTTCTGCCATTTGGATGCCCAGTCTTGCAGTCTTGTAAGGTCCTCTTCAATATTTCACAATCCTCTTGCGATTTAATACCTTTGAATAACTACTACTACTACTATTTAGCTTTGTGTCAGGCAAATTTAATAACCTCACTAGTTATTCCCATCTGTAGATCATTTATAAGTATGTTAAAAAGCAGCAATCCCAGCACAGACCCCTGCGGAACCCCACTATCTACCCTTCTCCATTGAGAATAATGACCATTAAACCCTACTCTCTGTTTCCTATCTTTTAACCAGTTTTTAATCCACAATAGAACACTACCTCCTATTCCATGACTCTCCAATTTCCTCTGGAGTCTTTCATGAGGTATTTAGTCAAATGCCTTTTAAAAATCCAGATATACATTATCAACTGGCTCACTTTTATCCACGTTTGTTCACCCCTTCAAAGAAATGTAGTAGATTGGTGAGACAAGATTTCCCTTCACTAAATCTACGTTGGCTTTGTCTCATTAATCCATGCTTTTGAATATGCTCTGTAATTTTGTGCTTTATAATAGTCTCTACCATTTTGCCCAGAATCAAAGTCAGGCTCACTGGTCTATAATTTCCCAGATCACCTCTGGAACCCTTTTTAAACATTGGTGTTACACTGACTATCCTCCAAATATCCCGCATCATGATTGATTTTAAAGATAAATTATATATTACTAACAATAGTTCTTCAAGTTCATTTTTCAATTCTATCAGTACTCTGGGATATATACTATCCAGTCCAGGTGATTTGCTGCTCTTCAATTTGTCAAATTGCCCAATTACATCTTCCAAGTTTACAGAGATTTGGTTAGTTTCTCTGACTCGTCAGCACTGATTACCATTTCTGGCACTGGTATCTCTTCCATATCTTCCTTGTGAAGATTCAGAAGCAAAGAATTCATTTAATCTCTTTGCTATGGCCTTGACTTTCCTGAGTGCCCCTTTTAACCCTCTAGCAGTCCAACTGATTCTTTTGCTGGCTTCTTGCTTCTAATATACCTAAAAAAGTTTTTACTATGTATTTTTGCCTCCAACACAATTTTCTTTTCAAAGTCTCTCTTTGCCTTCCTTATCAGCGCTTTGTATTTGACTTACCATTCCTTATACTGTTTCTTATTATTTTCAGTCCGATCCTTCTTCCAGGATTTTCTTTTAGCTCTAACAGCTTCCTTCACCTTACCTTTTAACCATGCTGGCTGTCGTTTGGTCTTCCTTCCTCCTTTTTTTTTAATACATTGAATATAACTGGCCTGGGCTTCCAGGATGGTATTTTTGAACAGCACCCACACCTGATATAAATTTTTGACATCAGCTGCTCCTCTTTTTTTTTCACCATTCTTCTCATTTTATCATAGTCTCCTTTTTGAAAGTTAAATGCTAATATATCAGATTTCCTATGTGTATTTACTCCACAGCTTATATCAAATCTGATCATGTTATGAACACAATTGTCAAGCGACCCCAGCACAATTGCCTCCTGCACCAGATCATGCGCTCCACTAAGGACTAAGTCTAGAACTGTTCCCCCTCTTGTTGGGTCCTGAACCAGCTGCTCCATAAAACAGTCCTTGATTTCATCAAAAAATTTTACCTCCCTGATACGCCCTAACGTTGCATTTACCCAGTCAATATTGGGGTAATTGAAATCAACCATTATTATTGTGTTCCCCAGTTTGTTAGCCTCCCTAATTTCTGATAACATTTCTACATCTGTCCATCCTGGCCAGGTGGACAGTAGTACACTCCTATCACTATCCTTTGCCCCTTTACACATGAAATTTCTATCCATAGGGATTCCAAGATGTGTTTTGTGTCCTGCAGAATTTTTAGTCTATTCGATTCAAGGCCCTTCTTAACATATAATGTTACCCCTCCACCAATTGATCCACCCTATCACTATGATATAATTTGTGCCCTGGTACAACAGTGTACCACGGGTTATCCTCCTTCCACTGGGTCTCAGAGATGCCTATTATATCTATCTTTTTATTTAGTGCAATTTATTCTAACTGTCAGGGCCGTGCCAATACGGTAAGCGGGGTAAGCACTGCAGGGGGGCGCCGACCTCTGGAGGGCGCCGCCGCTGTGCTTACCCTCACCACTTACCTGAGCTCCGCACCGCCGAGGCCTTTAAACCTTTTACTTCCAAGGCTCCGACGGTCGCAGCAGCGTCAGTGAAAGTGCTGCCGACGTCTCCCTTCCCTTCGCGCTCGTTGGTTCCCTCAGTGTCCCGCCTTCTTCTGACATCAGGTAAAAGATTTAAAGGCCCCAGGGCATGGAGCTGAGGTAAGGGAAGGGCAGAGAGGCATGGATGGGAGGGCAGGGCCCAGGGAGAGGACAAATTGCTGGAAATGGAGGGGAGGGGAGAGGAGAGAGGAGAATTGCTGGCTTTGGATGGAGGAGGGAAGGGCAGAGAGGGACAAGGATGGACATGGATGGGAGGGCAGGGCCCAGGGAGAGGAGAAATTGCTGGAAATGGAGGGGAGGGAAGAATTGCTGGCTATGGATGGAGGAGGGAAGGACAGAGAGGGACAAGGATGGACATGGATGGGAGAGCAGGGCCCAGGGAGAGGAGAAATTGCTTGAAATGGAGGGGAAGGGAGAGAGGAAAATTGCTGGCTATGGATGGAGGATGGAAGGGCAGAGAGGGACATGGATGGACATGGATGGGAGGACAGGGCCCAGGGAGAGGAGAAATTGCTGGAAATGGAGGGGAGGGGAGAGAGGAGAATTGCTGGCTATGGATGGAGGAGGGAAGGGCAGAGAGGGACATGGATGGACATGGATGGGAGGGCAGGACCCAGGGAGAGAGGAGAAATTGCTGGAAATGGATATAGAGCAAGAAATGAAGAAGAAAGGAGGAAAGTAAAGAAATAAATGGAAAGGAAGCCCTGGAAACAGAGTTAAGAGGACAGATAGCAGCAGAATCAGATACTGGGCCAGCATGATCAGAAAAAGAAAGTCACCAGACAACAAAGGTAGAAAAAAATCATTTTATTTTCATTTTAGCGTTTGGAATATGTCCACTTTGAGAATTTACATCTGCTATCTTATTTTGCAATGTATAGCAATTTGTTTCCAAGAACATTGCTGACAATTCCTGTCAGTGTGGCAAGTGGTGAGCGATCATTTTCACGGTTAAAAATCATAAAAAATTATTTGTGATCTATTTGTTGAGCAATCCCACAAAGATGCACTCCCATCTTTCAGCTCCTATTTCCTTTGCATCTTGTGCCACACAGGGGGGGGGGGGCGCCAACTGATAGTCTGCAGGGGGGCGCCAGAGACCCTAGGCACGGCTCTGCTAACTGTCCCATCTTATTTCATACTAGTGGAACCATGCCCGTTTCCTCAACTATGAAACGGGCCTTAGGAAGGCTGTCATGTAAGCTTTTTTTTCTCTCTCCCCTGCCCTCCCCTCCCTGTCCAGTGATTCTCTCCTCTACTGTCCTCCCATCCCATCCATGTCCATTAATTATCCTCTGCCCTGCCCTCCCGTCCCTTCCTGTCCTCCCTCCCCTCGATGCCCCGCGATTCTCTCCTCCCCTCGATTTGTACCTGAACGTTCTCTGGCTGGCTGGTGCTGGCTTCCATTCCATTCGTAACATCCCTCCTGATGTCAGCTCGCCTCCAGTGTTCCCTTCCCTCTCACTGTTCCGCCCTCTGACATCATTACATCTTGACGTGAGGACAGGACAGTGAGGGGGAATGGAACGCTGGAGGCTGGCTGACGTCAGGAAATGTTACGAGCCCAGGCAGCCAGGCATGGAACGTTGGAGGTGCAAATTATTATATAGGATGCTTCGGGCATTTGCATATACACACTTCAAACTATGTTTGTTGTTTCTATTTACAACTTGCTCAACAGTTGCCAGTGATAATTTTTTTATTTTATTTTTGTTACATTTGTACCCCGCGCTTTCCCACTTATGGCAGGCTCAATGCGGCTTACATATTGTATACAGGTACTTATTTGTACCTGGGGCAATGGAGGGTTAAGTGACTTGCCCAGAGTCACAAGGAGCTACCTGTGCCTGAAGTGGGAATCAAACTCAGTTCCTCAGTTCCCCAGGACCAAAGTCCACCACCCTAACCACTAGGCCACTCCTCCACTTGCAATCCTGAAAATCTGTCTGCTTTTTATTTAAAGACACCTAGTCTACTGTGGTCTCTATTGCAGTCCTCGCTATCGGGATGCCATATCTTCCTTGTTATAGTGATATCTTTGAAAGATACCTTGTTCCAAACCATGCGCTTTTGAGCAACTGTCAGCCTTCCCCACCAGTTGCTAGATTAAAAGTTGCTCTATCTCCTTTTTAAATGATGTTGCCAGCAACCTGGTTCCACCCTGGTTAAGGTGGAGCCCATCATTCCCCAGAACGTTGCCCAGTTCCTAACAAATCTAAAACCATGCATGCATTGAGACTGCAAAGCTCTGCCTGTCTCTTGGGTCCTATGTGTGGAATGGGGAACACTTCTGAAAATGCTACCCTGGAAGTTCTGGATTTGAGTTTTCTAAGAGCCTAAATTTGGCTTCCAGACCCTCCCTTCCACATTTTCCTATGTTGTTGGTACCCACATGAACCAGGACAGCAGGCTCCTCCTCAGCACTTTCTAAAATCTTATCTAGGTGCCGCATGAGGTCCGCCACCTTCACACCAGGCAGGCAAGTGACCAAGGGATCCTCATGTCTACCAGCCACTCAGCTATCTACATTCCTAATGATCATATCTCCAACTACAACAGCAGTCCTAACCCTTCCCTCCTGGGCAGAAGCCCCTGGAGATATATCCTCGGTGCATAAGGATGTTGCATCCCCTGGAGGACAGGTCCTGGGTACAGAATCACTTCCTGCCTCTCCACAGTGATGCTCTCCCTTAAGAAGACCTTTCTCTTCCCTGGCAGCACAGAGGTTGCCAGACTGGAGGTGGGACGTCTCTCCTATGTTCCTGTAGACCTCTTCTATAAACCTCTCTGTCTGCCTCAGCTCCTCCAGGTCTGCTATTCTAGCCTCCAGAGATTGGACCCGTTCCCTGAGTGCTAGGAGCTCTTTGCACTAGTACACACTTATGACTTCTCACCAACTAGGCAATAATCAAACATGTGACATGGCCCCCATCTCACTGCTGGACTGCTTGCCTGCATCTTATTATTGGTGATTTCTTAACTAAGTTGCTAATGCAGTGGGAATATATAAACTGAAGTCCCTTAAGATTTCTAGTTTTATGTTGACCTTAACTACACTTAAGTACACTCCCTCACAGCAAGGTGTAGTCTAGTCAGAGGGAAGTAAAAACCCAGAGAAGAAACAGGACAGAGAGGCTCAAAGAAGGAAGGAACAGACCTTCAGGGCAGACCTCCACAAGTTAAAGACAAGGAACTAAAAGAGTAGCCAAAGTAAGAAATTTCTCAGTGGGACATTGTGAATTGCTTACTTCTTGGCTTAACAGAAGCCAGGCCCTTCCTTGTCTGTTACAATCTGACCTGTACTTTGATACTCATGTGTACATGTTGACCAGCTGTAACCTGGCAGGAACCACTCCTTTTGTATTGGAACGGACAGGCCGATGATCAAAAGCGAACACTAGAGGCTATTAGTGCCATACTAGCGCCCACGTTTGCTACCGCCCCATGATCAGAGCCCCCAAGTGCATGAAACAACACGCTCACGGACTCTGACCACAAGTAGCATGCAAATACATTCTAAACAGGTATTTTATTATTCCTCCCCAATGATCAGTGGGCAGCGCGCCAAACCCTATGCCAGCTTGGAGCTTGCATTGGGGGTTGAAGAACACTGGGAAGGAATGGTGAGCCCTGTCCAGCATGCATTTGCATGCTAGCAGGGCCCACATCCTCCCAATGCAAACCCCAACAGGAGCCCCCCACCCTAAGCCAGTGTTATATAGTGGTGATGCCCCACCCAGCGCATCCCAGGATGCACTGGCAGGGCTGGGTGCTGCCACTTTCAAGGCAGCGCTGGAAGAGGAAGACGTATACTACACCTTCCTCCGCCACTCAGGTACGGGGGCGGGGAAGAGGCCGCTAGACCCACCAGGTTGGGGGGCTTGTGATCGCAGCTCACTGGGCCACCAGTGCTTTTTTTTTTTTTTTGGGGTGCAAGGGGGTTAGGGGGGGCTGGAGATCCCCTGTGAATTTGGGTCAGTGGACTGGTGGACCTCCAGCCCCTGTGTCACTGGCTTAGGATGGGGGTGTGGAGATTCGAGGGCACTAGGCCACCAGTGCCTTGCATTGCAGGGGGGTCTGGGGGTCCCACGGACCTCCAGCCCCTGTGTTTGACAGGTCTGGGCTTTTGACAGCCCGGACCTATCAAACAAGTGTGGGAGGATTGTGCCTGAGTATCCTCCCGCATTTTTACCCTATGATCAGAGATAATAGTGTGCTTAAATTTGCATTCTATTACCTCTGATCATAGGGGTGGTAAAGCTCCGTGCTGTTCCAGCGCTATTTTTAGAGCACTGTTTGGAACAGTACGGGGCTTTTGATCAACTGCACCTGAGTTACAACAGTGTTATGCTTACTCCTGAGTTACCAGACCTGTGTTAGGAACAGGTCTGGGTGTATAATTGATGACCAATAAAAACGTTTTGTTTCATTTTATACTGTCGTTTGTGTATCTGAGGAGGATTTTCACCTTACACCTGCTCACACTTTCACAGTACCAAAATATCTAGGTTCACTCATGTGAAACTAGGCAATTATTTTCCAAAAGGCTCAGCAAGCACTGAGCGTTTTAAAAGAGCACCACTGAAGGTAGATGTAGAAATGACCTTATGTACAACAGACAGGGACATTTTAGAAAAAGTAGAGTCACAAGGGGGATACGTATGCACAAATGGAAGCACATAAGCAAACACATGGTGATTTTTCTAGATATACACATTATCTGCCACTGTTTTAAAGAAACAAAGCAGAGAGACCAAAGATCAGCAGAAGACTGGAGATAGCAGTAGATCTCACATGTAGACAGGATCAGGGTTCAAACAATTGACTGAAGGACACAACCTTAAGATCTCACAAATATACACAAGATGACGTGGCCACCTTTTGCTCAATACAGGACTGTGTCAGTGAACACTTAAATCAATACAAAAATAAATAAATAGAGAAAACATATAAAACACAAACCAATTGCAAGCTTAATTATGGTAATTACTATCTCAAACATAAGTATTGGTGGTAAAAATATAAAAACACAATCTCAAATAGGCACATGTATATAAATCAAATTATAAAACAAAGAGAAAAAGTCTAAAATTGGCATAAAAGTAGTATTTGGATGTTTCTCACCAAAACGCCCAGATTGGTATTTTTGAAAAACATTTTTCCAGATGTTTTTCTATGCAGTTTGTCTGCAGTGCATCCAAATCTCAAAAGGGTATGTCGGGGGCATGCTAAAGGCAGGATCTGGGCGTTCCCAAGACTTGGACGCTTTTCAGAAATAATGAACAAAACGAAAACGTTCAGGACAAAAGCTAAGATGTTTTGAGCTAGACCTGTTTAATAATAACTAAGCCACAAAACAAGTGCCCTAAATGACCAGATGATCACTGGAAGAAGAAAGAAATGATCCCCCTTACTCCCCCAGTAGTCACTGACTCCCTCCCATCCTACCCTCAAATATGTAAAAGAAACAGTACATACCAGCCTCTATGACAGCCTCAGATGTTATAGTATAGCCAGTCCTATCAGAACAGGAAGCAGGTCCCTGGAGTTGCCTAGTGGTCAGTCCAGTGCACTATGGAGAAGGGGACCCAGGCCCATAATCCACTCTTACACTTGTGGTGGAAAGTGTGAGACCTCCAAAACCCACCAAAAGCCTACGGTACCCACCTATGACACCTGCAGCCGTAAGGGCTATTGTAATGGTGTACAGTTGGGTACAGTAGGTTGGGTGGGTTTTGGAAGGCTCACCATACAATGTAAGGGGGTAATGGTGAGATGTGTAACTGGGACCTTTTTATATGAAGTCCACTGCAGTGCCCCATAGCACCCACTGCTCTGCTAGGATGTTTGTGTGGCAAGTCTACTAAGAATGCTAGCCTCCCATTTGTCCCAATGGCTTCATTTTTGCATTTTTCACTTGGACGTGTTTTTTTTTTTTTTCAAAAATCTACCAAAAGATAAATACACAGATTCTGGATATTTTAAGCAAAACATCCAAAGTCGGACTTAGATGTCATATCAAAAATGCCCCTAAGATCAAAATCCAATTGTGATTATTAAAAACTAGGCCAGAGATGCCAAGGGTGGCTCATCCCAAAGCTAGAGATTTACCACCGCTATGCTGGAGAATGCTATTTTTCTTATAGGCCGTAGCCATATCTAAAACCAGTTCTGGCAGATGTACATTCCAAAAACCGACATATTCTAATCAATAAATTAAGAATAAAGTTCTTTTTTGTACCTGGTCATTTTATTTTTCTAATCGTGTTGGTCCCAGTCTCTGGTTTCTGCTTTCCTCAGCCTTCTCTTAACTCTCTTGCCAGAGTCTCTTTGTCCATTTGACATTTCTTCTCTCTCCATCCACCATCTTCCCTCTGCATTGCTATCTGCCCTGTCCAGTATTTCTATCCTCCCACCAGAGGTTGAGTATCCCTCGTCTCTTTGTCCTTATTTTTGCACTGTCCAGCATCACACGTGTCCTTATCCCTTGTCAAGTGTCTAACATCTATCCTTTTGTCTCTATTCCCCCCAATGTCCAGCATTGCCTCTGTATTGCTATCCCTCCCCACATACAGCATCACTCCCTCTTTCTCCTCGCCATCTTGTCCCCTACACCAGAGTCCAAAAACTCTCCCTCTCTCTCTTCCCTTCCTCTTGCTTACCTCACCAATAATTCAGCAAGTATCCCTCTCTCTTCTGTCTCCCCCCCCTTTTGGTTCTAGTATCTCTCCCTCTTCCTTCTTCCTCTGCAGGTCTCAGCATCATTTCCTCTCCCCCCCCCCCCCCCCCCCAGGGCCAGTAGTCTAGTATCTCTCCCTCTTCCTCCTTCCCCCTGCAGATCCCTGGCATCATTTCCAATCCTTCCTCATCCTCCTGTATCTCTTCATCTTCCTTCTTCCCATGCAGGCCCCGGAATCATTTAGCTCTCTCCTCCCTCTGTGGGTCTTTTAAGCTTGCCCTATCTAGATTGCCGGCAACAGCAGGGGCCTTCTCTGGTTCTACTTCCTGTTTCCAGTAGGACAGGACCAGCAGAGAGAAGGCCCTGGAGGCTGGCGAAAGGCATCCTATTTGGCACTACTGCTGCCGGTGATCTGGAGCATGTGTAAATGATCCACGAGGTGGGAATGAGTGAGTGTTGCTGAATCATGGCAGAGGGGGCAAGGGAAGGGATAGAAATGCCATATCAGGAGGGCGGGGGCAAGGAGAGTAATACACTTTGATGTGTGAGTTGGAGAAAGGGATCTAATGCATGTGACTTGGCAAGTCTGAAAGACACAAATCGTGTAAATGGTACATACCTAGAAGGATATCAAACAATATACATCTTTCTTTCATAAAATTTCCAAATTCACATAATGTCTAAAAAAATGTTAATTAGACAAGTTAGAAATTGCCAAATTGCTAAAAGAAGAAGAAAAAAGGGGTAACAATTTACAATAAAAGCTTACCAAACAGCAGTTCCAATTTTCCACATTAATAAGGAGTAAAAATCCAACCTGCTAGTAAATCAAGTTTATATGCACAAACATTGGTCACTTGACCACACAGCTCAAAAATAAATAGATAAATAATAAAAACTGCAAATTTTGCTTTTTCATCACCATTATAATTTTCAAATCTAAAGATTATGTATTAGGAGCACACAAAACCAAGCTGTAAAACCAGATTAGAGGTCATTTTACTAAAGTGTACTAACAGATTTAGCGCACTCTAAATAATAAGACACCAATAGGAAGGGAAAATTAGGTTCTTACCTTGGTAATTTTCTTTCCTTTAGTCATAGCAGATGAAGCCATTACGTATGGGTTGTGTCCATCAACCAGCAGGAGGAGATAGAGAGCACTCAAATTTCACAGTGCCACATGGTCAGCTAGCTCCACTGCCTCTTCAGTATTTGAAGCTTCCAAAGCAGTATAACAAACCGCAATGGGAATAACATGAACTTTCCTCACAGCGAACGATGGCCCCATAACAAGGGCATGAACTCAAAAGGAGGGAATGAACACATCCTCCTGGAGGGAATAAACTCGTCCTCCTCTTTGTATTTATGGAGGGAATACACACATCCTCCTGGAGGGAATGAACTCAACCTCCTACACATGAACTGGAGGGAATGAACTCATCCTCCTATAAGTGAACAAGAATCCTGAAGACTGTTTTCCAACTTTCTCCCAAGGAAGGATTAGAACTTCAGGAAACAAGAACAGAACCTGAAACAGATTCACATCATACAGACAATCATACAGGGAGGGCTCATGGCTTCATCTGCTATGACTAAAGGAAAGAAAATTACCAAGGTAAGAACCTAATTTTCCCTTCCTTGTCATCAAGCAGATGAAGCCATTACGTATGGGATGTATCAAAGCAATCCCTATATAGGGTGGGAACAAGTCACACCACGCGCTAGCACTTGTGCTCCAAAATGCACATCCCTCCTAGCAGCCACATCCAGCCTGTAACGTCGGGCAAATGAGAGCTTCGAAGCCCATGTTGCTGCACTGCAAATCTCATGAAGAGAGAGTGCTCCAGTTTCAGCCCAAGAGGAAGAAATCACTCTTGTAGAATGTGCCTTAAAGGCTACAGGCGAAGGCCGGCCGGCAAGCAGATAAGCTGAAAAGACAGCTTCTTTGAGCCAGCGGGCAATAGTGGCTTTAGACGCTGGAGACCCTCTGCGAGAACCTGATAGTAAAACAAACAAATGATCAGAGGTCCTGAAAGAATTAGTAACTCGCAGATACTGCAACAGAGTCCTGCGCACATCCAACAGGTGCAACTGCCCAAAGGATTCTGGAAACTCCTCCTTAACAAAAGAGGGTAGAAAAATAGGCTAGTTTAGGTGAAACGCTGAAACCACCTTAGGCATGAAGGAAGGCACGGTACGAACCGTGACCCCGGACTCTGAAAATTGCAGAAATGGGTCTCGACAGGACAGCGCCTGGAGTTCTGACACCCGTCTCGCCGAAGTAATGGCCACAAGAAAAACGGCCTTTAGTGTCAAATCTTTCTCTGAAGCTCGCCGTAGTGGCTCAAAAGGAGAACCCTGCAGAGCCTTCAAAACTAGCCCCAGGTTCCAAGCTGGACAAGGTGCCCGCATGGGAGGACGGAGCCGAAGCACACCTCTAAGAAACCGTGCCACATCTGGATGAGCAGCTAAAGACACGCCTGCAACCTTACCATGAAGGGAGGCCAATGCTGCCACTTGCACCCGCAGGGAATTATAGGCCAAGCCTTTTTGTACACCATTCTGCAAAAAGTCCAGAATCGGCGAGACAGGAGCCCGCATGGGTGTGATCGCTTTTGAAACACACCAAGCCTCAAACTGGGACCAGATCCTGGCATAAGCCATGGAAGTGGACCGCTTGCGGGCCTGCAGGAGAGTGGAAATAACATTATTGGAATAGCCTTTGCCTCTCAATTGCGCCCTCTCAATAGCCATGCCGTAAGACCAAAACGGCAGGCGTCCTCCATGGCCACCGGTCCCTGCAACAACAGGTTCGGTACCAGAGGTAAAGGAAGGGGAGCCTCCACTAGCATCTGTCGGAGGTCCGCATACTAAGGCCCCCTGGGCCAATCCGGGGCGATGAGAACCACTTCTCCTGGGTGAAGCCGAATCTGCAGGAGCACATGCCCTATCAAGGGCCATGGAAGGAACACATACCAGAGGCCAGGGTTGAGCCAAGGCATCCAACCCGGCTGAGCGAGGATCTCTCCGTCTGCTGAAAAGCATGGGACTTTGGCAGTTGAGCTTGTCGCCATAAGATCCATTACGAGCTTGCCCCATTTGGCACATATCTGCAGGAATACTTCGTCTGCCAGTTCCCATTCCGCTGGATCGATTTGATGCCTGCTTAGATAATCGGCTTGCACGTTGCTCTGACCTGCAATGTGAGCTGCCGAAAGAAAATGTAGATGCAGCTCGGCGCAGTGGCAAATCTGTTCGGCCTGCGCGGCCAGCGCTCTGCACTGAGTGCCGCCTTGTCGGTTTATGTAGGCCATTGTTGTCGTGTTGTCCGACATCACTCTGACAGCCAATCCTTCCAGGGTCACTTGAAAGGCCAGAAGCGCCTGAAACACCGTTTTCAACTCCAGGCGATTGATGGACCACTCCGACTCGTCGGGTGTCCAAAGACCCTCGGCATGCTTCCCCTTGCAATGTGCGCCCCAGCCCTTCAGGCTGGCATCTGTCACCACTAACCACCAATCAGGGAGTGCCAGCGGCATTCCTCGCCGCAGCATGCTGTCTGAGAGCCACCACTCCATGTTGAGTCGGGCCGCAGGGAGCCAAGAGAGTCTGCATTGATAATTCTGAGATACTGGAGACCATCGTTGAAGCAGGGAATACTGCAGAGGTCTCAGGTGCGCTCTCGCCCAGGGCACCAAATCCAAGGTGGCCGTCATCGATCCCAACAGCTGGACAATGTCCCAAGCTCGCGGGCGGGGCATCCTCAGGAGCAGACGGACCTGATTCTGAAGCTTGCACTGCCTTTGCTCGGGTAGGAATACATATCCCGAGTCTGTGTCGAACCGTGCCCCCAAATATTCTAGAGATTGCGAGGGGGTCAGGTGACTTTTAGCTACATTGACGACCCTGCCCAGAGATTGCAGTACTGAGACCACTCTGGCTGTAGCTTGATGGCTGTCTGTTGCGGAGTCCACTCTGATGAGCCAGTCGTCTAGGTACGGGTGAACCCGGATACCTTCTCGCCTGAAAAAAGCAGCTACTACCACCATTACCTTGGAAAAGGTTCGGGGAGCTGTGGCGAGGCCAAAAGGCAAGGCCCGAAACTGGAAATGTTTTCCCATCACCGCAAACCGCAGAAACTTCTGGTGCGGGGGCCAAATTGGAATGTGCAAGTAAGCTTCTTTCAGGTTCAGAGACGTGAGAAACTCTCCTGGCTGTACAGCCGCACTGACGGAGCGCAGGGTTTCCATGTGAAAATGCCGCACTCTTAGGGACTTGTTTAATTCTTTTAAGTCCAGAATAGGGCAAAAAGACCCACCTTTTCGCGGCACCACAAAGTAAATGGAGTAGCGGCCGCAGCCGAAATCGGCGGGAGGCACCGGGGAAACTGCCCCAATGTGAATCAAGCCTTGTAAGGTCTCCTCTACCGCCGCCCATTTGGCAGCAGAACCGCATCGGGACTCCACAAACACGTCCTATTATCGGGGCATCGAATTCTATTCGGTATCCTTCTCTGATCAGGTCCAAGACCCACTGATCTGAGGTAATCTTGGACCACTCCTCGAGAAAGAGGGAAAGACGTCCTCCTATAACAGCAATCGAGGAGGGGGCTGGCGCACCCTCATTGAGAGGGTCGCCCTTGAACTCCAGGTCTTGAGCCTGCTGCTGCGGAAAGTTTGTCCAAGCGAAAGGAGTTCCTCTGCTGAAAACCGGCCACGAGAAGTGGACCCAGCAGAATGCCCCTGGCGGTACCTTCTAGCTTCACGGAAGTGAGGTCTATAAGAGGAGTGAACCGCCTGACCCTTGGAGGGAGGCCGCGGTCTATCCTCGGGTAAGCGCTGGGGTTTAGCATCTCCCAGGCCTTTCACAATTTTCTCCAACTCCTCACCCAACAGGAGAAGGCCTTGAAAGGGCAACTTCACCAACCTTTGCTTAGAGGCCATGTCCGCCTTCCAATGCCGTAGCCACAGAAGACGGCGAGCCGCCACTGCTACAGCCATCTGTTTAGCCGAAGCTCTGACAATATCATAAAGGGCATCAGCCAAAAAGGACAAGGCCGACTCCATTTGCGGAGCCATTTCAGACAAGGGCTCGGCTCCATCACCTGGCTGTTCCACTGCCTGTTGCAACCATGCCAGGCAGGCTCCAGCAGCATAACAACTGCATGCAGACGCCCGAATAGTAAGACCAGCAATTTCAAAGGACCGTTTAAATGCTGATTCCAGTCTACGGTCTTGCATGTCCTTCAGGGCAACACCTCCTTCAACTGGGAGGGTAGTTCTCTTTGTCACAGCTGTGACTAGGGCATTCCACCTTAGGCATTGCAAAGCGAGCCAAATGCTTCTCACTCAGAGGGAATAATTGCCCCATAGCCCTGGAAACTTTCAAAGGTCCTTCGGGGTCAGCCCATTGAGCTGAAATAAGCTCTTGGATGGAGTCATGCAAAGGAAAGGCTCGAGCAGGCTTTTTGGTACTTGCCATCCTCGGATTTCCAGAGGAGGCCACGCCACTCTCAGGATCTTCAATAGAGAGGACCTGTAAGACAATCTGAAATAAGCACTGGCAGCTCCTCGCAGCGGAAAATTCTCACCGCGGACTGATCATCTGGATCCAGTGGCCCTTCTGCACCTTCCTCTGTTTCCTCTGGCCATGAGGGCCTGCCAGACCTCTCAGAGTCACCACATCCCGACCACGGGGGGGGAAAAGGGGGGTGCGCCACTTTCTGAAGGGGAATTTACCCTTCTGCGCTTCTCTTGCGGCCAGCTATCAGGGAAAAACGCCTCAGAGGGCAATCCCAGGCCTGCATCCACCGGAGGGGCAGAAAGGGGGGCCGTAGAAAACCCCTGTGGCTGAGCTCTTTTAAGCATATATGCATTATGAAGCAATAATACAAAGTCAGGGGAGAAAAACTCGCCCTGGGCACCCGGTTCCAGTCCGGGGCTAGTAGCTCTTTGGCCAGCCTCAATTCGAGGGCCCCCTCCGGTCTCCAGACCCTCCGCCTCAGCGGGGGTCGCGCCATGTGGTGCTTTCAAAATGGCGGCCGCTGCCAGCTCCACCGAGCGGGAAGAATCATCGCTCGCCATGCTCGGGCCGGCTCTTACGCCTGAACAGCACGTTTTACAGAGCCCCGCTGCTGATCTGCGCTTGCTACACTTGGAACAGCGCTTAACACTCTCTGCAGCCATCGCCGAAAAACGGTGGAAAATTCAAAATGGCGGCTTCGCGCCAAAAACATCCCGATTGCGGGCCCTCCCCGGAGGAGTCAGAAAACACTCTTACCTCACTGGACCGAGTATACAAGCTCCGGTCACGCTGTAGAAACTGAAGAAAACCTCTTGCTTTTTTTTTTTTTTTTTTAACACTGTGACGAAAGTAGAGAAAACAGCAAAAGAGGCAATCAAATCAACTCCGGAGGTACAGAACAGTGGGAAAGGCAGGGAAAGGCGAACCAATGTGCCTGCATCCACCAAGTATAGAGTGGGAAAGAGCAGGGAAAAGTGAAACTAATGTGCTCACATCCAATGGGGGGATGGGTAAGGCAGGGAAAGGGCTAACCTATGTGCCTTTAAAGTGAAGCTGCTATAGCCTCTAACACCCCGGCTAACAACTGGCAAGCCAGGAGCCACCCCCAGGCAGATTTTTTAAGGAGCTTGATCAAGCTGCAACCACCCTGCTTGGGGAGATAGAGAAGAGGCAGTGGAGCTAGCTGACCATGTGGCACTGTGAAATTTGAGTGCTCTCTATCTCCCCCTGCTGGTTGATGGACACAACCCATACGTAATGGCTTCATCTGCTTGATGACAAGGAATGGGTGTCTTATCATTTAGCACACCTTAGTAAAAGAACTCTATAGTCTTTGCTTTTAAAAAGAACACATTTTTCCCACGTTCTCCAAAACTTCATAAAAGCATATGAATTCAACGGTACACACAGCAGGCAACAAAATCACATCAAAAGCACATTCAAAAATCTTAAATTATGCTTAAAATCTTCAAAAAATACTATGCATTCCACCATACATACATTCCAATGATGTCATACGTGAATGGAGCAGTGAAAATACACTTAAATAAGCTAGCAAAAGCTCAAAAATACTCATTTTAAACTAAAAACATTCAAACCCAGATTGAATGTAGCTTCCAAATCTTACTATTATCAAAATATGGAACACAAACATTTTAAATAGTGAAATAAATCAATAGGCATAAAACTAAGCTTGGAATAAAATTAATAAATACCATGTGCATCTAAAAATCCTATGATAAATGTTTAATTAATTACAAAAATCAATAAAAAGGAACAAAAATAAAACATGCCCTTCCCAGTTCGTACAGCCACAAAAGCACATGGAAAATACGTGCACTAGTAATTACAAAAATACAGACAGATCAGCTTCTTGTTTCAATCTGTACGGCATGACTGAGTAATAAGAAGGTATTTTTTATCACCTTAACAGACAGGAGGAAACTGCAATTGAGTCCTCAAACTTCATTCCGAAGGAGGGGATTCTGGACATCTGAGAGGTGAGCATATTCACTCCTAAGCACTCCTCCAAGCCCACACACCAAAAGTGCAAAGACCTAGAATAAAACTTCAGGTATACATGTTGTTGCTATTCTAAAATGCCTGGAAGGTCCCCTTTAAATCTCTGCCTGCTAAGCAGTGCCTGTTCTAAAACCCTTACTTATTATACACAGAACACTTTCTATTGGTGAAAAAATGCATTCCCTCATGCCTATCTTTACATAAGTAACTAACTTCTTAAGTCTCACACACATACAAAGAGTGACACAGGCTGCACATACTGCAGCAGGACATGTTTATCCACTCCTACCCTAGCTGAGATAACGTTTAATCATCTCTCTGACCTCATGTGCAACTTTCTCTTAGTCACCTTATTTTCTAAATCCTCTTACCTATTTATTTGTTCCATCTTTGCTTATACCCTACGATGTCTATTAAAATGTTCTATTATGTATTGTGTTGACATTGTAAGTAGTGTACTACCTATACTTTGTATTGTTATTTGAATATTTTTACTGCCTTAATTATCTATTGCTTTATTTGATTTATTCTTACTGTACACTGCCTTGAGTGAATACTTTCTAAGGCGGTAAATAAATCCTAATAAATAATAAATGCATAAGCAGACAACAGGTGGAGCAGGAGTGAACAGTCATTTCTGACAAATACACGCACACAATTACACCTGCCTCAGAAGATTTAAATGTCTCCTTAAGAAGTAGCTTTATGAAGGTACACAGGTGCATAGTTTGCCCTTATAAAATGGGCACAACATGCACGCCAGTGTGCCTTTCCTGCCTACACCCTCCACACATGCATCCATTGCACGCGCTCATTTTCAAAGGGAAAGATTAGCAGGTTTTTGTTGTTGTTTTTTAAATCTGTACAAAGTATGTGCCTTAAAACCAACTGCCTAGTTTGCAGCTAGGCACACTCTTTTAGAATTGTCTACATAAATGATCTCTGTCCTTTACACACATGTGGCTCTCATCAGGAAGTCGTCATGCATTGACTGTGAGAGTGGAATCCCAGTGAGAGCTCAGACTCAGCAGGATCACGTGGCAGGGTCAGCCAAGAACTGTACAGGGACAACACCCCATTCATAAAGTGGGAGGCACAGCTGTAAATGTTTTGTGACACTTGTCCCAAGGTGCTGGAAATGCCCATCACTGACATCTCTAGACAGAAAGATTTGGGAGAAAGTGAACAACAGGGGACAAACTGGATTAGAAAGAGGATAATTCAAAGCAAATGTTCCTCACCTTGCACTCATTCCCATAGCTTGCAGGAAGGCAGGCAGGATTAACCCTTTCATAGACCCTAAGTAAACGTAGGGTTACCATATTTGCAGAGACAAAAAAAAAAGAGGACAGAAAAAATAAACGGTTGCTACTTTTGCTAAAGAAATGTTTAATCATAGTTAATGAACACACATTAAACACTGACTTGCTTACTGTACAGCAGTAGAAAATCTACTTTTCAAGTACTTGGATTTGAGTTTGATGGAGTCCTTAAAAGGTCCCACCAGGAGTTCTCTGAGTTCCCTCAATATCCTGAGATGTATCCCATCCGGTCCCATAGCTTTGTTCACTTTCAGATGTTCAAGTTGTTTATAAATACTTTCTTCCATGAACAATGCAATATCCACTCCATTCCCAGATATACTCAGCAGCCGACCACAGTCCTTCTCCAGGATTTTCTTCCGTGAACACCGAAGAGAAGTATTTGTTTAGCACGTTCACTTTATCCTCATCACTTTCCACATAGCTATTTCTCAGCATCTTTCACTCTTCCAAATCCATTCCAAGCTTTTCTCCTTTCCCCAATATATCTAAAAAAAGGTCTTGTCACCTCTCTTTTTATCTTTAGCTATTTTTTCTTCTGCCTGCATTTTCACTAGTTGTATTTCACTTTTCACCTCTTTGAGTTTATTCTTTTCCGTGATCATCATATTGCATTCTTCTGCATTTCTTGAATGCAGCAACTTTTGTCCTTATTTTTTCAGACACTTGTTTGGAGAACCGTATAGACTTCTTTAGTCTCTTTACGTTGAAATCATTTTTACTGCATTTACAACAACAGAAAGCATAGCATAGGAAAACCAAAAACTACACATAATGAGCAGTACCAATACAATCAACATCAATAACAGTGTATTAAACCCATCCATGCAACTCTGTCTTCTCAACCACCCCCGGATCTCTAAACCTCCCCACTAAACCCCCTCCCCCCATCCCCCCTTGCTGTGAAATGGTCCCATCACCGGGGTCCATCTCAAATATTACTAAATGTTGATGCCTCATGCTTGGTTAAGACGTTTGCTATGGGCAATGAGCTGCAAAGTATCCCAAAAAGTTCCCATATCCGTTGAAAGCGTTTGCCTCTCTCGGTAACTTATTTTTCTCAAGTTCCTTCTAAGAAATGGGATAAAGGCAAGACATGGCTCTGACAGCCCTAAGGCCAGCATCTAGAGTTGTCCATTGCGCAGTAATTCCTGCTTAGCTTCATAGACAGGGAAGGATTGGGGAGGTTTCTTGATGCTTGCCATCTCTGGGTTAGAAGAAGAAAAGGGAGTCTGATAATCCGGAGCTGAAATATTGAGAACTTCCAAAGCCTTTGTAATAAAGGAAGATAACTCTTCTTTATGAGACACCCTAACTGCTGTAGGATCATCACCTTCATCATTCAACAACTCCCCCTCTTCCTTCCCACCAGGAACCTGAGCAGGCAGTGAAACAAGTGACATGCCCCCCTACAGAATGGGGAGGAGAAGGTGGAGAAATAGTGTCCACCTCAAAAACAGCATCTAAACATCTGTGCTTACAGGAAGGATCACACTGCAGAGGCTGAGAAGCTTGTAGAGACCCAGGCAGCTCCATTTGCTGAGCAGGCAAAGCAGCCCCGGATTCAGAATGCTAATGTGAGTGTTTAAGCAAAAAGGCTTAGTGGAGTAATAAAACTAATTCAGGGGAGGATAGTTCTTGATTATTAAACCCAGGCATGTCAAGGATTCATAATGGGAGAGGAAGAATTCAGAGCAATATCAGCAATTTGGCCCAGCAAAGAAGTAACAGCACCCGTGGGAGCAGAATTGCACTGCTGTAAAATAGCTGCAGGAGCTTGTATACAAATTGCGTCAGAGGGAGAGAGCTGAGGAGAATGTGGGCACGAGTTTCCCGCGTAGGAAGACAATGGTTCCCTCATAACAGAAACACTCTCAGCCAAATTTGAACCCATACAGCCACCAGACATTGCCCTTGTAGGGTTACCATATGGCTCCAGAAAGGAGGACAGATTGAGACAGTCTGGGTTTGACTTCCATTGCTTTCAACCGCCTGCTGGAGACTGAGAAAATACTGAGGCTAAGGTCACATGGCCAGGGCTCTTATTGGCTCTCTAGAGTCAGACGTTTCTCAGTCTCCATCTGCTGGAAGGTGTGCACAACCCATCAGTCCAACCTTGGGCCGGTTCAGAGGTACGCTAAGGAAAATTAAATTGCCATATAGAACATAACAACATGAGTGTTGATATACTGGGACAGACAGAAGGTCCATCAAGCCCAGTATCCTTTTTCCAAAAGTGGCCAATCCAGGTCACAAGTACCTGGCAAGATCTCAAACAAGTAAATCAGTTTTTATGCTGCTAATCCTAGATTTTTCCAAGACCATCTTAATAATGACTTATGGACTTTTAGGAAATTATCCAAACCTTTTTTAAACCCTGCTAAGTTAACTGCTTTTACCACATTCTCTGGCAGCAAATTCCAGTTTAATTACACATTGAGTGCCTTTTACCTCCTGTTTTGATTTTTTTTTTTTGTTTTTGTTTTTTTTTAAATCCTGTGTGGAAGAAGAATGGAGAAAATGGTAGGAGGAGGGTGGATGGGGTGGGGTAGGGACCTGGTACCACCAAGTGTGACCCTCAAAGCTGGCACCGCTGAGCCAATGCATCCCCTAGCTCTACTGAACTAGGAGACCCAGAACAGGAGCTTCAACTAAGATAACACCAGGAGCTACACAAACTGACCAAGGAGCATACCGTCCTACAAGACAGAGTTCAGTTTAGTGTTCTCTATCACCACCTGCTGGTAGATGGTCATAACCCTCAAGTTTCTGGATTCATTTGCTGTTGATGCCCAAGGAAGCTATAATAAGCTAAAACAGTCCTGCATCCACATATGGATTTCTGATCATGTGGCCCGCTATGAAATAACTTGGATGTCCCTGGCCTATGTATACCTATATAGAGAGAAAAGACAGTTTATCTGGATGCTTGTTGTTTTGTTCTACATGCATTAGAATGTGGTATGAGCAAATGCAACAAAACTTTGCAGATACCATCCTCTCATCCAGGAGGAGCTCAATGACTACTTTTGGTTCCGCAAGTGCAACAGCCCACCTACCTACCTGACCAATAAGAATGCAGAATCCAATAATATCGCAGAAGTATGTGCAAACACACTCAAAGTTTGCGGGGGCCATCCTCTCATCCAGGAGGAGGAGATCAACGAATACTTTTGGTTGAAAACACATCTGCCCCACACCTGCAACAGCCTGCCTATCTACCTCACCAATGCGACTGCAGCATTTCATAGTATCATAGAACTATTGAGCAGTGCACTGTCAGCAAGCACAAAACATGAACTTAGAGCTTCTTGAGTGTGCTCAGCGGTCCCTATCACATTTCCTATGCAACGCCGTGTACCTCCGCTAGTACTGCATAAAAGTAGGTGCTATGTTTTTCGAGTGCTTACTTTCATGTGCGCATACACTGGCATGATTGATATTCTTCATGCTCATGTCGCTTATAAAATTATCCTCTAAGGGCCAGATGCACTAAACTTAACGAGCCTTTAACGAGCCATTAACAAGCAAGTAGTAAACCCTGGCATGCACCAAAGGCTTCTCTGAGCCTTTTTCCGAGGACGGTAGCAGCTAACGAAAACGGAATGCAGATGAGCAAATTGTGTAGAAACCCTATTGGAATGAAATGCACTAACCTTTTCCGATTGCCTTAACGCTGGAAAATCTAACGAGAGGTCTGTACCTGTCGTTGGGGCTTCACTATAAAAAAAAGACGAGCTGTGCCTATAGACGTCCTTCACCCCCCCCCCCCCCAAGATCGCCGCCGCTCCCCCCTCCCCCCTCCCCCCTGCATTGAACTGACAGCTTCCCGCAGCCCCAGCCTCCCTGCCATCCTTCGCACCCCCGTGGCCCCGCCCCCACCCACCCCCCCTGAGGTCGTCGCTGCCGCTCCCCTCCTCCACCCGCCCCCCTCCGTCTGCCTCCTTCCAAGGGCGGGCCAGGGAGGAAAGGAGGGAAGTCCAGCAATCAGCTGTTGCCTGCTGCAGCGCCTTCACATGGAGGTGAGAGGCACTGTGAGGGCCCAGCCCGGTGGCAGACGGAGGGGGGGGTGGAGGAGGGGAGCGGCAGGGGTGGGGCCACGGGGGTGCGGAGGATGGCGGGGAGGCCGGGGCTGCAGGAAGCTGTCAGTTCAATGCAGGGGGGAGGGGGAGCGGCGGCGGCGATCTCGGGGGGGCGGACGTCCATAAAGGACGTCCATAGGCACAGCTCGTTTTTTTAATATATAGTGGACGTCCATAAAGGACGTCCTTGGCATGCGCAGAGCAGCCAGCATTACGCTTGGCTGCTCTGCGCATGCTCGACCAGCCAACTATCCGACTGTTTAACGACGGAATAGAGAATGCAAGTGACCTATAACAAGCAGCTCATTTGCATTCCTGTTCCTTGATGCATGCCCGTTCCTTACCGATTCGCTAAGGGAATCGGTAAGGAAAGGGCTTTAACGAGTCTTTAGTGCATCTTGCCCTAAGTATCTAAGTATTATCTAGTGTTGTGTTATCTGTTGCACAGCTAGAAGTTTAACAGTGTAACTCCACCTGCACTGGATGTCTGACATGGATTAAGCCTTGCCCCACACAATAAGTATTTGCATTTGAAATGCCAGTTGCTCTGCCTTCAGGGTACAAGTCAGGTGCTGCTTACATTCCTGGCAGTCTTTCAGTAAATAAATTGAGACTCTACTACTGAGTGTGTCTCATCCATGCATCCAGACTCTAGAATTCAGTCAGCCTCTGGGATCCTGTGCAAGACCACTGGGAACATTGCTGAGAATGCTTTCCTGGAAGTTCTGGATTTTAAATCTCAAATCTAGAAACCCAAACTTAGCCTCCACAACTTCCCTCCTGCACCTTCCATCATTATCACTATCTGCATATACCATAACAGCTAGCTCTGAGTCCTCGGCTCCTCCTAAAATCCTACCTAAGGGCCTGATCAATAAACAGTGCTACTCTCAGTGCAGCGGTTTAGTTCCAGTTTAGCACAGATGTTTGTGTGTGCTATGACCACTTCTGATGTAGCAAGCACAAAAAAAAAAAAAAAAAAACAACAACAATAATAAACTGCAGGAAAACTTATTGTCCTAACTATAGCACAATTAGATGGAATTGCATGCCGATGTGCTGCATGTGTAATTACTTCTGAAGCACCAAACCAATAAAGACTGGCACAGTTTTTTTTACTTACCAATTAGCAACTTTATTTCAGTTCCAGAGGTGAAGTAAGTTTGATCTCCCATTGACTTAAACTTTTTGGCACCCCTCGATGGACCAATTACCTAGTCTTGAGAAAGCATCAGCCTCTTCACAATGCTGCCATCTTGGAAAATGTCAGGGAGAGGCTGATGTCATTAACATGAACTGAACTGCTACCATTCTCCAAGATGGCAACATTGTGAAGAGAACGATGGTTGACACATTCCCGTGACTGAGTATTATTGGTCCATCAAGGGGGGTGCCAAAAAATAGCCATGCTGGGTCAGACCAATGGTCAATCTAGCCCAGAATCCTGTTTCCAACAGTGGCCAAGCCAGGTCACAAGTACCTGGCAGAATCCAAATAGCAGCTAGATGCCATGCTACCAATCCCAGGGCAACCAGTGGCTTCTCCCATGTCTATCTCAACAGCAGACTATGGACTTTTCCTCCAGGAACCTATCCACACCTTTTTTTAAACCCAGATATGCTAACCACTGGCAACAATTCCAGAGCTTAATTATTCGTAGAGAGAAAAATATTTCCTCCTACTTTTTTTAAAAGTATTTCCATGTAACTTCATTGAGTGTCCCCTAGTCTCTGTCCTTTTTGAATGAGTGAAAAATCAGTTCACTTTTACCTGTTCTACATCACTCAGAATTTTGTAGACCTCAATCATATCCCTACTCAGCCATCTCTTTTCCAAGCTGAAGAGCCCTAAACTCTTTAGTCTTTCCTCATAAGGGAGGCGTTCCATCCTCTTTATCATTTTGGTCACCCTTCTTTGAACTTTTTTTTAATGCCGCTATATCTTTTTTGAGATACGGTGACCAGAATTGCACACAATACTCAAGGTAAGGTCGCACCAGGGAGCAATACAAAAACAATATAATATTCTTCATCTTATTTTCCATCCCTTTCCTAATAATTCCTAGCATCCTGATTGCCTTTTTGGCCACTGCCACACACTGGGTAGAAGACTTCAGCATATTGTCTATGATGACTCCTAGATCTTTTTCTTGGCTGCTGACTCCTAAAATGGAACCTAGCATCAAGTAACTATGATTCAGATTATTCTTCCCAATGTGCATCACTTTGCATTTGTGCACATTAAAGTTCATCTGCCACTTGGATACCCCGTCTTCCCATTTCCTAAGGTATCCCTGCAATTTTTCACAGCTTTAAAGTATGAAGTATTTGTGCTGCAAATGAGGGGGGCCCGACAGTTCATTCGTAAAGCTGGTATTATAGGGAAGAAACTTATTTTAACTACTTGGATACACGAAGAGTCACCGGATTACTGGCACTGGCGAAATCGTCTGCATGAGCTGTTATTGCAGAGGCGGAGGGTGGTGGGGTCCTCCCCAAGGAGAAGGAAAGCATTTTTGGGAATTTGGGAGCCTTACATACAAACACTATCACCTAAAGCCAGTGGTGTACCAAGGGGGGGGGGGGGTGGGGGTGGTCCGCCCTGGGTGCACGCCGCTGGGGGGGGTGCCGCGCGCCTGTCGGCTCTTCGTTTTCATGCTCCCTTTGCCCCGGAACAGGTTACTTCCTGTTCCGGGGCAGAGGGAACATGAAAACGAAGAGCCGGCAGGCGTGCGGCAACCCCCCCCCCCCCGCGGCGTGCACCCGGGGGGGTCTTTCGCTGGGGGGGCGTTGCGCTGCACCCGGGGGGCGGGGCACATCGGCGATCCGCCCCGGGTGTCAGACCCCTGGGAACGCCACTGCCTAAAGCACGCAGTTTCTTATTGAATCGTCTGATTTTTTTTTTCTTTTTTGGGGGGGGAGTGGTTAAAAGATCGGAATGTAGTTTCTGGGGGGATATTGATGGTTAAGGTAATGCTATACTATTAAATCTGTCAGCAGACAATACTGTGGATGTACAAACGAGGGATAAGGGAGGGTGGGGGGAGGAGGGGGAGGGTCGATTGGGGATAAAAGGGGAAAAACTATTTGATGACTGAAGAAGGACTGGCAGTTGTTTGTTGCCTGGTTATTGTTTTCTTGTTGCAACATTATGTATGCTTTTTTATGAACCTTATGTCAATAAACAGATTTAAACATAAAGATGACTCTCTGGTCAAAGTTCCAGCTTAAGCCCTGGCAAGGGATGTACTGGCAAGGGATTTACTTCAAAGTTAACGTTACTTTTGTTTTAAACACATTATTCCCAGTTTAGTGCTATTTTACTTCCATTTTAGTGCAAACTTTTACTCTGCTCCTTTTTATTAGTTATTTTCTATATTTATATACCCCCCTAAACCTAAGTGGTTTACACCTTTTACATCAGAAGTATAAAAACAAAACTAAAACATTTAATGCAGATTTGTAATGCACTTTTATTAGCTGTAACTGATCTCCAAGGTCTGTTATAGTAACATAGTAGATGACAGCAGAAAAAGACCTACACAGTCCATCCAGTCTGCCCAACAAGATACTATATGTGCTACTTTTTGTGTATACCTTACCTTGATTTGTATCTGCCATTTTCAGGGCACAGACCATAGAAGTCTGCCCAGCACTACCCCCGCCTCCCAACCACCGGCTCTGCCACCCAATCTCCACTAAGCTTCTGAGGACCCAGAAGCTTAACCGAGATTATCTACCCTTGGCAGACAAGTTACCAAGCGGCCCTTTTACAAAGGCGCGCTAGTGTTTTTAGCTTGCACTAAATGACAGAGATGCCCATATACTCCTATGGGCATCTCTAGTGTTTAGCATGTACTAATCATTAGCGTGCGTAAAAAACACTAGCGAGCCTTTGTAAAAGACCCCCCCACCAAGTGACCATCATGGCCGCTAACCTCCAATTATCCACATTCCTAATGAAAACATTGCACTTTTACACTTAAAATAGCCTAGTGCCTCATCCACCGAGCATCTCATGCAACTAGCATATCACTCTACTACAGACTCTCTCCAGCACGTCAGAAGCTAACTCTAGAGCTAGACTGCACTCCAGGAGATATATAGTTTATCTTTATTTCATATACCACCTATAAATTGATTGTCTTAAACGGTGAACAATAAAAAAGATATAGCAAGGAAGGGGTGATATTCCAAAGGATGGACACATTAGGGGTACCTAGGTTACAATTTCAATGAAAAATTACAAACAGGAATTTATAAAGATAATATTGTTTCAGCTAACAATCGTTTGTAAGCCAAGAAAGTTGCACAAATCAAAAAAGATGTATTTCACAGAATTGTAAGTAATTATACATTTTACTATGAGAATGCTTCCAGTGGGAGCTCGTGTGTGAACTATACAGGATCTCAAGGAGGCACAATGCCATGTTGGTTGGGGAAGCCAAACCAACCAATTTTCCTGCACCCATTCTCTAGCTGCTGCAGATCAGTTGGGCAAAATATTGGTTGGACCATGGTCCTGGTGGTCTGTGCTATCCACTGCCTATGTTTGCAATAGCTTACCTAACATAACCTCGGACAGGAAGTTTGAAAAGCACTAAGTCAGAGAACTGGTGAAACAAAAATACAGACTGAAAAATCAAGATCTTCGTTGAACTTTGTAATAAAGGAGGTGCAAAAGAAGCATACCGGCTCCTAGATGGTTCATTTGACAGACTGAGCTTGACCTACACACGCAGTTCTATTTAGTATCAGGAAGACTAATAAGGAAAAGTCCTGGAAAGCATGTACAGCCAAACTTGTGGGTCCTTTTACTAAGCCATGTAAGCGTCTACGCGTGGCCAATGCACACCAAAATGGAGTTACTGCCCAACTACTGCATGGCTCTTGCGGTAATTTCATTTTTGGTGCGTGTCCAATACGAACGTCTGGAAATTTTTTTTATTTTTGGGCACGCGTAACAGACACGTGCCAAGTGGCATTTGGCGCGCGTAGGTCAATACCGCCCGGTGACCGCGTGAGTCTTTACCACTAGGTCAATGGCTGGCGGTAAGGTCTCAGACCCAAAATGGATGCGTGGCAATTTTGATTTTGCTGCACGTCCATTTTCAGCAAATAAACAAAAGGCCTTTTTTACAGGCATGTTGAAAAATGGATTGGCACACGCCCAAAACCCGCACCTACACTACCGCAAGCCATTTTTCAGTGCACCTCAGTAAAAGGACCCCTTGGTATGTCACAAAGTAGGATGTACATTTGGTTTCTGCTTTATATTCCGAAAATTTTATACATATAAAGAATGCACCCTGTCGACTTTACATGCATAAAACCTCCACATTAACACATGGAAAGTTGATTTTGTTTGTGTGGTTTACTCAAATTTTATATTTATTAATTTCTGAAATAAACTGGCAACTAACTGAAAGTCCAGCCAAATAAACCAGAGATTAAGGTAAATCATAAAAGTCAAAAAAAATTTCCATGCATATCCCTCCCAGAAGACTTCTGATAACAATGTAAAGGCACATGAGGGACACACAGTAGAGCTAGAATCAGAAACGTGAGGCAGCTCCTCAGAAATTCTAATTTTTTCTTGGTTATGGCTTGGAAGTTTGTGTATGTTTGGGGGGAGGGGTTAAGCATTGCTCTTTGCAGCTGATGCAGCACATTGAAAGCTGAGAGAAAAGCTCTTCGAAAGGGCTACAGTTCTAGATCTGTAATAGAAATATTATAGTTCGTTCTCAGAGGATGTTTCTGTGCAAAATAGCTCCATTCATAGTACATAAAAATATGGCCAGCCAGTGTGCTGCTTCTTGCTGCAGTGCATGCATTTAAAGGGAAGCTCCCACCCACACAGGAATTTATTTATTTAATTTATTCATACTTGTATCCCACAATTATCCAAAAACGAGTTTCGGTACTCCTGACAGGTTCAATGTAGCATACTTTTAACAGTTGTTAGGGATTACACTGATTCAGTCACAGTTGTTAGAGTTTACATTGATTCAGTTACATTTACAAGGTTGTATGATGCTGTGTTTTACAGTGGTTGGCAAGATAACTATTAGTGCGTATGGAATAGTCATTGGGTTTCTTGAGAAGGTATGTCTTAATTAATTTCTTAAATCAAAAGATGCGTTACAGTTAGCGGTTGTGTTGTGTATTGTTGTTCCAGAATGATTAGTGCATATTTTACTTACAGAATTTCTTGACGAGGTAGGGTTTTAGGTATTTTCTGAACTGGAGGTAGTTCATGATGCTTCTTATGACTATGGGAATTGAGTTCCAACATTTTGAGCCAGGGTAGCTAAATACCACTGTGTAGGTGGACTTGTATAGTATGTTTTTGAAGTTGGGCAGGTGAAGTAGTAGATAACATTTCATAGTTTGTGTAAATGCTCCAGCATACACCTGCTGTTTTGGGTGCTAGAGGATTTCAATGAATCCCCTCTCATTTGTACTTAAGAGCTTAAGCACTGAGGTTTCAGTCCATGCAGGTCTGTATGTACAACATACCCCTGCCCCTCCCTCCCCACTACCTGCAAGCTTCTCTCCATGACAACAACAAACAGGAACTGTGTATCTGCTGGTATCAGAGGGCAACTCATTCTAAGCCTGGTATGGCTCCTCCCCATTTACAAATAAAGTACCCTCCACAGGAAAAGGAAACGTTTCTAGGAAGGAGCATTCAACACAGGTAGAGATATACAGGAAGAACAGTTTGATTCATTCTTTACAACCAGGTAAAGGAAAATGAACACACACTATCATTTCACTGAGCAAAAACGAAAACTTGTTATGTGCCAAAGAGCTTGAAAAAAAGAATAAAACCCTATAAATCCTTTTCTCTTTCTCATTTGCTGCAAACATCTCCTGACACTCCTGTGCATCTGGAATATGAGATGCCAAGTTACCCAGGCTGGAGATGTTTTTCACCAGACCTGGTTTTGAACTTACATCTCAAAGCAGTGTGGGATTTGTGGTGCCTGAATGTGCCCCATTGAAATCAATGCTTCAAGTCCCATAATGCACCATTTTGGGGTGGTCAGAAATCCAGGACTGTCCCCAAATCTGCAGCCTAGAACTGGATAACTTGGCACCTCTCTATTTCCAACCCAGGCAGGTCGAACACTGGGTAGTAACAGAGAGGGCAAAGGTCTGTTTTATCTGGAGCTATATGGTGTAGATGGCCCTCAGATCATACAACCAGGTATCTCCTTCCTCAGGTACAAACCAAGATTGTGAGCCCTCCTAGGACAGAGGAATAGCCAGTGTATCTGAATGTAACTCATCTTGTGCTACTACTGAAAAAGGTGTGAGCAAAATGGAAATTAAAAAGGCATGGATCACAAGACAAGTCCTGTGTTGTTTTGAAGGGCTTCTTGGATTCTATTTAATTCTGCCTAACTGGCGCCTGTTTACACCAACCGTCAATGCCCCTTTCAGTCTCAAGGAAGAGCGAATCTCAGAGCTGTGTGTGCGCATCCTTAAGGAGAGGAGGGCAAGCTACATGAATCCTTGGAAATATAGTCTAGAGGATAACATTTACAGAGAAGTAATTATCCTCTTTCCAAAGGTAAGCGTTTGCTCGGATTCTATTTGTGAAAAATAGCAAACTTATAGTATGTTTGCAGAAACGTAGTGCTCTGAAAAGCCATCCAGAAACTAAAACGGACCCAAGAGACTCAAGAATAATGTTAGGAACAAGCCAACAAACCTCCAGGTACCAAAAGGGAGTTTACCAATGGTTCACTTAAACAGAGCTCAGGAACCTCCCTGAGCTGAAACCACAAGAGTTAATGCTCATAAGAAGCAATCCCAGCTGAGTTTATAATGAAGCCTCCATGACAGTCTGTCAGAGGGAGCCTCTCCTATGAGCTGCATCAAAAAGCCAATATACAATATGCTGCTAAAATAGGAGAAACTCCATGAGCTGGAAGCAAGAGTATAAATGCAAACAAATTCGTGAGATGCCTGAGCCAACTATGAGCTGAGCAAAGGAACAAGGACAGGGAATAGAGGACAAGGAAGTGCAAAGTTCACACAAAACAACAAAAGCAGGTGATAAACAAAATAGCATGCGTGCCACCGCGTTAGAACATCTGATCATTTGTCAGACAAGGCTGAAATGCACACATCTCAAATGCAATGTAAAAAAAGGAATTTAGAGAGAGAGATCCTAACAGCCCTAAAAACAAGAGACCCTGGCAGCTGGTAAACGTATAAGACTGCTAGCCTGGGATTTTCAACAACACTATCCCGATAATGCCGGTGAAAATAATCCAACCACAAGTGGACAAAAAATGATTCACATCAATTTTACTCAATTTTATGGCAGGAGGAAAAGACCTCAGAAATCGTAAAGAATTTTTTCCCACCCAGTGTGTCACAGGTTGGGATAATGATCTTTAAGCAATGGTTTAATCACTGGTCAAAAACCTCCTTCCTATCATTAATGTCCCATTCAAGTGGATATGTATATTGGGTTTTTTTTATATAAGATTTTTAATCAAACAGTTCAAAAGGTGAAGGTTACCCAATTCATCGTCCAAAAATAAACATTTTGCCCACAAATTTGTCAATTGTCTGTCAATGTGTTTCATGAGTACTAAAGCAGTTATACAAATAATGTAGTGACACTTATCTAAAGCGGCCAGATCCCGACAGGCACCCGTTTCACTAAGGCTTCATCAGGCGATCAAGTCCTTCGATCACCAAGAAGAAATACCAAAATAAATACCCCACACTAAAATAAACTGTGAATCCAAGAAAAATTAAAGACATTATGACACCGGATCTTACTGGCGTTCACTTGCTCTCTGTTCATTGCTGTCTCACTTGAAAATGAAACCAACATGGTGGCGAAGTATTCCTTCTAATTTGTGTTTGATCGTTACCGCTATTGCAGTTCATGTTCGGATTGGTGGAGACACCTTTTAGGGCGGTCCTTAAAACACTGCCGCTATGTTGGTTTCATTTTCAAAAGGGACAGCAGTGAGCAGACAACAAATGAACGCCAGTAAGATCCAGTGGCATAATGTCTTCAATTTTTCTTGGATTCACAGTTTATTAGTGCAGGATATTCATTTTTGTATTTCTTCTAGGTATCCGAAGGACTTGATCCCCTGACGAAGCCTTAATGAAATGGGTGACTGTTGGGATCTGGCCACTTTAGATAAGTGTCATTACATTATTTGTATAACTGCTTCAATACCCATGAAACACAGTGACAGACAACTGGCAAATTTGTGGGCAATATGCTTTTTTTGGACAATGAATTGGGTAGCCTGCACCTCAGAACTGTTAGAAAATCTTCTAGTAAAAAATATATACATATTCACTTGAATGGGAGATTAATGGTAGGAAGGAGGTTTTAGACCAGTGATTAAACCATCACTTAAAGGTCATTACCCAACCCGTATCAGGTGGGTAAAAATTCTTTGCAATTTCTGAGGACTTTTTCTCCTGCCATAAACTTGAGTTAAACTGATGTGATTCATTTTTGTCCACTCATGGTTGGAGTAGATTTTGGTGGACTGTTTATGCCATTTGTTAGGATTTAACCATATGGATAGTGCCAGGGTACACACAGAGCAGAGTGAGGCAGAATGACTAGTTATATAGATAATAGTTTACTTTAGGCCTAACGTAACCCATTTAGCTATATGTATGGTGGCAGAGTATTACTGCTAAAGGGCCCAATATTTAGAACTATTTAACCAGCCAGGAATAGTTCCTGGCCAGTTAAACAGCGCTTCTAACTGCTAATATTCAATGTGAGATTGCCAGTTATATCCGCTGAATATTGGAACTTAGTGCCTAGCCGCTAACTGACTATGTCGCGCAACTTAGCCGGCCATCTGCAAATATTCAAACTCTGGTCAGCTAAGTTTAGCGGACAAACTGGACCACATCAATAGCTGTCCTGTCTTTGCCTGCTATTAACTTAACTGGCCAGCACTGAATGTTCGCATGCCCAGTTAAACTTACAGCTGACCAACCCCCCCCCCCCCCCGCCCCAATATTCAATGCCAGTGACCAGAAATAGCCTGGCATTGAATATCTGGGGCCAGCGCCAGCTAACCGCATTGCCTGCCACTGGCTGAATATCGGGGGAATAGCCACCGACGGTGATTGCATTCTACTTACATTTGGCACCACCGCCTATCCATATAGAGACGCTAAATATCTGTATTATTTTTAAATACTGTAGCCATTGATTTAAAAAAACTGCAATCACCATCAGGTCTGATATTGGCCTGAAGGGGGGCAACTCACCCATTTAGGAGACCAGAGAACAGAATCCAACAAGCACATACTCAGGAAGAATGTTCTAGCCTGAATGTAAAAAGAGGGTCTTTAGGAGTCCAAACAGCAGTGACTAATTTTGGGTTGGCCCTTCTCTAATCTTGCTCATTAAAATATGCATAGGACTCGCCACTCTTTTTTTTGGGATATGCCAAGTTGCTTCTCCAACATCAACCCTTCTGGAATTTGGTGGATGAAATCCAGGAAAATGCTCAAGCAATGGTGTCAGCATAATTTAAGGGCAAAAACCTCGCCCGAACTTCAACCTCAACTCTGTCTCATTCAAACACTCTATCAAACACTTACAACAGTCTTGGTTCCATTGGACGGAACATTTAAAAAGTCAGCAATAGGACACATGCTGAAAAAATCTTGTTAAGAATCGAAAGGAATAAAATAGCTTAAAAAGGTACAAAGCATGAGGAGGTGTTGGCATGGAAGGTCGGCACTTACAAGGCATTACAAAATGCCTTTGCTGGTGTTTGTAATCATTTGAATCAATATTGAGCCAGCGGCAGTCAGTGTTTCCTTAAACACTGGCTACTGCCACTGAAATTAGACCCCAATATTCAATGATGTCCTAATCCGGAGACTGGCATTGAATATCCAGGTTATGGCTGGCCACCAATATCGGCCTTTTTTGCTGTCCTAACTTTATTCAAGCACTTACCCAGTTAGCAGACTGATGCTCAAAAGTAAACGTGGGTGCTACAGGCCATTAGCACCAGACTAGCGACTGCATTTACCGGCGCATGATGTAGAGAGGCCCGGAGTTTGGGAACAAATGAGCGTGGAAAGGAATAGTGCAATGAGCATGCAAATATGCATGCTGATGAGCTCATTCACTATTCCTACCCAATGCTCAGTGGGCAACGCACCAAAGAAGAGCACTCCTCCTGCTGCAAACCCTATGCCAGTTCGGAGCTGGCATTACAGTATGTGAAGCAGTCCAGCCATCACAGCCCTGGTGGTCTGGTAGACCCCAGACCCCCACTTACCCAAAGGCTTTTAGACTTGGTTGTTCAGTGGACCCCAGACCCCCCCCCCCCCAAAAAAAAATAAAAGATAAAACCTTGATGGTCCAGTGGGACACCTGACCATGAACCCCCTGCCTCAAACCCCCAATCAGGAACCCCCCACAGCTCATCAAAATGATGGTGCCCTGGGATGCACTAGGTGGGGCCTAAGTACCATATAAGGGAGTTTTTCCCTTATATGGTAGTTAGGCCCCACCCAATGCATCCCAGGATGACCAGACAAGGTGCCATCATTTTGATGACACGCCCAGGAGGAGGGAGTAGGGCTTCTTCTTTCCTCCTTCTTTGAGGTAGGCCACAGTCTTCAGGGCGGGGTGGGGAGTTCCTAGCCAGGGGTCCCACTGGACCACCAGGGTTTTATCTTTTTTTTGGGCGGCGTGTGGGGTCTGGGATCCACTGGACCACCAGGGTTGAAAGTCTTTGGATGGGTGGAGGGTCTGGGGTCCACCAGACCACCAGGGCTAAAAGTCTTTGGGTGGTAGGGAGGGGTCTGGGGTTCACCGGACTTTGCTGAGTGACAGCAGGCATCCTGGGCATGTGCTGGAAAGTTGTGCTTAACGCACAACGTTTGAGCACATGCACCAGACACCATCCTGTCCCTAACTCACAAACAACTCCCTGATGCTCAACGCTATGAACGCACCTATATTTGCATCTCATTAGCGTTGAGCATTAGGGAATTGTTCTGCGGTGCTGTTCCTTACAGTGCCAGAGTTTTGAGCATTGGGGCCTAAGTATCTTCGTTAACCAGATAGATTCCAACGCTGTTCTGACTCCACTTCTGGACCAACCCGGCACTAACCATACAGTGCTGCAGCGGTCACACCGGATTTGCTGCAACACTATCCAGTTAAGTGCCACAGAAAATCTGGGGATGACTGGCTCTCATGATTTAACTGGGCAGGAGCCTCTTCTACCTAGTTCTGAATATCCCTTTCTTCTTATCATTCCTGGACAGCTACCCTACCTGTTAAGGTACAGCATCCACAGCCCACCAGACAAAGTACATCTTAAACAGACCTGTCAATGATCTACCTCTGGATCATTTGCATAGCCTGACAGATCAAAACAGCAGTCAGCACAATAGAGAGAGAAGGGGATGGGGCTGAGGAAAAGAGAGTCTCTTTTACCCCTAAGAAAGGTCCCGTATTTCCCACAATTACCCTGCCAGTCACCACACAGAGTATCTCCAGCAGTTCTGCCAGGGGATTCAGTTTTCATGTGTGTCATTCTTGTACCACCCTACACACCATAGCTATCACCTATACTGGGAAAGCAATCCACACACAAGGAAGTCCTCCTCACCTCCTGCTTTCTCAGTTCTGTCCTACAAATCATCTGCCATGAATTAAACCATGCCACATACACAGAAAATTAAAAACAGCCAAAGTGCTACTGCTCTCTGCTCCTACCCCCTTCCAACAGGCTGCTGGTCATTGCCACAGGGAGGCAGAGAATACCTCTCAGCTGTGCCAATTGAGAACAGTTACAGTCCCTTCAAATGGCTTAGATGTGTCATCTTAGCAGTGGTATTAGATGCTTTTTAAAAAGGAAAGCATTGTAACAGAATAGCTGTTGAACCTGAGCAAGGGCTACTTTCTCTGCCTTTCCCCTACCCATTCCCCTCTGGGCTTGTGTGCTTGCAGACCAAAGTAAAAGGACAGCATGGCTCCCTCCCCCCACCAGGTGACCAGGGTATTTGTCCTTCTCGCACACCACTAGAACAGCCCTGCATCATGTGTTAACACTCATCTTTTTGAGAAAGCAGGCCGTGATCACAACTTCTGCAGCTTAACAGCCCCCAACTGCCTGCATTGCTGCCTTTTCCCAGATTAGAATTAGGATACAGACATCTCACTCAGCCGGTTCTCCTGTTTCTACCACCTTAACGTGTGGGCGAGGATGAGGGTTATTACACACTGTGGTCAGTCCAACCTGTGCTGTGCGAGCGAGACAAGCAGGAAGTTCAGTGACCGTGCCCTTACATAGGCTATTGAATGTTTTCTACTGTATGTTTTTCAAGGTGAATTGGACTCTTCTCTATCACTGCATTCTGTGAGTGCAGCCCATCACTCTCTCATTCATTGGCATAAGTGCTTGTGTACACAGGAAGTGGAGGGGGGGGGGGGAATCACTGCTCCAACCATACTTTTCTCAACACGGCATCAACTAGAGAGCTACAGATTGGTTTATTTGACCATCTCCCCCCAACCAATATACATATATATATTCCTCTGCCCCTGCTTGTGTGTGGCTAAAAGCATACTTTGGAAAGAGTAGGGGGTAAACCAATGAACTTCCAGCAGCCAGGCATAGATAAACAATATTTTATTGACATAACACCCAAATTGGAAAGATCCGACATGGGGCCGGTGTTTTGGTGGAGGACCACCTGCCCCAGGGATCAAAATACTCATCTTCATCACGTAGGAAGGATTTTACCTTCTCCACATCTCTCCCTCGAACCCATTTATCTGACATTACAGCCTGGAGTATCCTTTGGGTGCGTTAATGGTCTCCATGGAACCCCCCCTCCCATAGTCTGAGCCTGAAAAATCACAGGCACTGGTTCATGGCTTCTCTTTCTCTCCTTCTCCCACATAAACCGAACCACATATGATAGCACTGCCCTCTCTGCATCACGCGTTACATGTATGTGCTGGAAGGAGGGAATCCCAGCAACGGCAGAACAGACTGCAGCCACTGCTGCTATCACTGCTGAGATTCCACCTTTTCTTCTGCTCTTTCTTTAAGAGGTCTGCACAGCCAAAGACATGGAGGCTCTGCTCTAATGACGTCATCCAGATGACGTCATCAGAGCACGATATAGAAGAACAATTTTTGAGTTTCCCAAAATCAGAAGCCCTAATTATATATACTTCTCTCTCACATATATATACACATGTATATATGTACTGAGCACTATTAGTAAAGTCCTGAAATGCTCAAATTTTTCAATGTGCTAAAAGCCTTAGTAACCATACAGTGTCCTATAATGGAACACTGGCTTATTAATGAATATATGCTACATAAAAGAAAAAATAAAGTATGATATAGACCAAGGACATCAATATATATAAATGGCGAGTGTCGTACTCACTCGCAAATGCGCAGTAGAGACCCTCTCTGCCCCACCCCCGCGTCAATACGTGATGACGGGGGCGGAACAGAGAGGGTCTCTACTGCGCATTTGTGAGGGACACCGCCATCGCTAACGCTCCCCCCACCCGGAGTCGCCGCCGCCGCCACCCACCTTCCACCCGGTCGGGCCCTCGCTCCGCTATTGAAACAGCGAGGGCACGCAGCACACAGCTCTGCTGAGCTGCCGTCGGCCTTCCTTCTTCTTCTCTGCCTTTGTCCCGCCCTCGACGACGTTACGTCACACGAGGGCGGGATACAGGCAGAGAAGAAGAAGGAAGGCCACGGCAGCTCAGCAGCAGAGCTGTGTGCTGCGTGCCCTCACTGTTTCAATAGCGGAGCGAGGGCCCGACCGGGTGGAAGGTGGGTGGTGACGGCTCCGGGGGGGGGGGGGGGGCGAACTCGGAGGGGGAGCGGCAGCGGCGAACTCGGCGGCGGGGTGGGGGCCTTTCAATCCCCCCCCCCCCCCATACTAGCCCGTTTTTACGGCCTGAATGGCTACTTTCTCTATAGTTAAAGAATGGTAAATCCAAACAGAAGATAAACTCATTTGAATTAAATTTCCTTTAGCCTATTGTTTCAATAAAACCTTTAAATAAAAATAACTTAAAAAGTCCAGCATTAAAAACCCAACATGGCCATACTGATTTGTGTGCTATGTAATGGTTTATTTATTTATTGTTGTTATTTATGGTTATGTTACATCATTGCAAACCCCTGAAGCAGCCTACTGGTGAAACAAAGACATGTCAGATTTTTAATGCCGGGGTGTTTTATTATTTATTTATATTAAAGGTTTTATTGATATATCTTACTCTTTTCTTGATTGGTATTCCTATGCAAGCTGGTTACCTCTCTTTTAGAGAATGATGCGGGGACAAAGTTTGTCCCCGTCCCCGCGAACTCTGTCCCTATCCACAGAAGCCTCACTGTTTAACCACCCTTAAGATTTACCTTTTGGGTTTAAAAAGAAAATCATGTGCATGTAAGGACTGCATAAACAAATTAAAACAAATGCCCTTAAAATGTAATAATACTGGACTGGTCTGGCAAGCAATAATGAAACAGTGATGGAACATTCATTCACATAGCAAGCAATAATGAGCACTAATTTTTCTAATCATTCTACGACTCCAAGCACATTTAGTTCTTTTCTCACTGTACAAAACAGGGAACCACAGAAAAACTGAAACAGAGATCTCCCTCAAGAAAGCCAGGTAAACACTGGTAAAAGAGAAACAGAAATGTATTTCCTCCTGCACTCTGCAAAATACAAAAATAGAAAAGACGTACATTTCAGAAAGCAGGCACATCTCAGTCCTTAAAAATTATTAAATAAAAATATTTATTTTCTACCTTTGTTGTACGAGCACTTTATTTTTCTAATTGGGTTGGTCCCAGTCTCTTTTCCACTTTCCACATCAGTCTTCTCTAAATTCTTTTCCACGTTGGTGTTTCCATTTCTTCTCTCTCCTCTTGGCTTCTTCCTTTCCTTCTCTACATCTGTCTGGCAGCGACCTTTCATTACATGTCCCTCTGTCCCCATTATTTGTGTTTATCCCCCTTTCTCTCACCTTAGTCTCTGTTTCACTTCTCATCTACCTACTAGCTTTTACCGTTGCTCCCTCTCTCACTTAATATTCAGTCTCCTAAACCCCTATCTTTCCCCCACTTCCTTATCCCCCATTCCCATCTTATTAGCCCTCATCTACCCTCCACTGGATCTCATCACCCTATCAGTCCCCAGCTCCATCCTTTTCTCTCTTTCATTCTCTTGCTTCCAATGCCCTATACCCCATGCCCTTCCTTCCTCTTCCCTCCCCTTGCAAGTTCGTGTCACTCTCCCTCCCTCCTTTCTTCCTTCCCTCCAAGGTCCGGTGTTGCTTTCCCTCCCTCGCCCCCTCCACAAAATCTGGTGTTGCTTTCCCTCCATACCACCCCCCCCCCCCCCAAAGTCTGGTGTCACTTTCCCTTCCCCCCTACAAGGTCTTGTGTTGCTTTCCCTCCCTCCTTCTCCCAAGTTTGGTGTAGCTCTCCCAATCTTCCTGCCTCCCCCCCACAGGGTCGGTGTCACTCTCTCTCCCTCCGTTCCCACAAGGTCCAGTGTTGCTCGCTCTCCCTCCCCTCCCGCCGCCATCAGGTCCTGTGTTGCAGTCTCCCTCCCCCCTCTGCAAGCTCCGGTGTCACTCCTCCACCATGCTTCCCTACAGCCTTTCCATCTTCGTGGCTGCCGCCAGCATTAGCAATATAAGCATGCTGCCTTCGTGCACCGGGAAGCCTTCTCTCTGCAGCGAGTGACCTGCCTAAGCGGAAACAGGAAGTTGCAATAGAGAGAAGGCTTCCGGGTCATGTGAAAGCAGTGTGCTTACACTGGAATGCTGCCAGCAGCCCGGAAAATGGAAAGGCTGCAGGGAAGCTTAGCAGAGGTGGAGAAGTGACACCAGAGCTTGCAGAGGGGGAAGAGAGAGTGCGACACAGGACCTGGTGGGGGGGGGGGGGGGTGAAGTGAGCAACACCGGACCTTGTGGGAACGGAGGGAGGGAGGTGAGGGAGCCGGTCGGCACTTGCAGGGGGGAGGGAGAGTGCAATACAGGACCCAGCAGCGGCGGGGGTGAGGGAAAGCAAGCAACCAACCAACACCGGACTTGGAAGGAAGGGAGGGAGGAAGGGAAAAGGGTAGGCGTCTGTTGTACCACGGGTGCAGGGGTTATTACCACTCCTCTAGGCGGGGAAATAACCTCTTTTTGCACCCGCGGTAAAACTTTGAAATTTTTTCTGATTCCTGCAGTTTTACTGCAGATTACTGCGGTTTACCACGATTACCCGCTCCCGTGTCATTCTCTACTCTCTTTTTCTTTTTGACTCTTGCCTAATGGTTAAAGCAGTAGGCTGAGAACAGGAAAGACAGGTTTAAAATCCTACTCAATGCATTTACTAAAAAGTGTCTCAAAATTATGCATTATTTGCCACAGATCCCATTTTATGCAATGGGACCTATTTTCTAAAAAACATACATTAACAGCATTACTAATAGCATTAGTAAACCTATCCCTTAGGCTGCAAACTCTCTGGGCAGAGAAATACCCACTGTACTTAAATGAAACTCACTTTGTACTACCCCTGAAAAGGCATGAGCGAAATCTAAATATGTAATCAGAAAGTTCAAAAACCAGGATGGAAAAACAGATGAACTGCGGAGAAGTCTACTGACAGGATTCCAAAAGCTCAACAAAGGTGTTCTACTGAGCTGAAGGGTCCAGGCATACTTCAAAGAGCATGTTACGCAGAAAATCACTAGAGGATAGAAAGAGATCAATGTATCACTCTAGAAAATACTTTTCTTGATTGCCAGTTCAGTTATTTTTAGCACATGCTGCAACAGGGTATGATTATGCAGGAAGAAAAACCTTCAGAACCCCACCTTCACCTAATTTTCAGTGATTGGCATAAAAAACTTCTTCAGTCATTAAAACTCTGTGCTGTTTTCCTGATGTATCCACAAAACCGGGAGTCACAAAAAAAAATGTTCACTTAGCTTTCAAAACGTGCTTTACTGTAGACTCCACTGACTGTGGCCAAAGTTTCACCCTATGGCTGTTTCAAGGTGTTTTGGATCAAAATCAGCTCTTTTCAGCATCCAAAGAGTGCCAGAACATTAGGCGGTTTCTACAGTAGGTACTGTAGCTATGATCACTGAGAAAACCTAGGGCCAGATGCACTAAACAATCGTTAGAGCCCTTCCCTTACCGATTCCCTTAGCGAATCGGTAAGGAACGGGCATGCATTAAGGAAAGGGAATGCAAATGAGCTGCTCGTTGTAGCTCACTTGCATTCTCTAGTCCATCGTTAAACAGTCGGCCAATTGGCCAGTCGAGCACGCGCAGAGCAGCCAAGCGTTATGCTGGCTGCTCTGCGCATGCCAAATACGCCCCCCTGTGCCGCCCGAAGACGCTGCGCTGCTCACCCCCTCCAATGTGGCTCGATCCAGAGGACAGTGCAGTTGAGGACGCCCATCCAAAAAAAACCGTCCATTTTGGCCTTCATTCCCCCCCTGAAATAATAAAAACGTCTTCACTCAGCTGAGAGACCTGGAAGTCTCTGAGCCAATCACAGCGTATTTTTGTTACTTTTGTAGCAGTTTTTCAATCCCGCGCAGCCCCAATGAGAGGTACAGACCTCTCATTAGATTTTCCAGCGTTAAGGCAATCGGAAAAGGTTAGTGCACCTCATTACAATAGGGTTTCTACACAATTTGCTCATCTGCATTCCGTTTTTGTTAGCTGCTACCGTCGTCGGAAAAAAGTCTTTAGTGTATGCCAGGGTTTACTACTTGCTTGTTAATGGCTCGTTAAGTTTAGTGCATCTGGCCCCTAGTCTGAACAGAGACTAGGATAAACCTGAGGAAAATACTCACAGATGCTGAAAGCTCAAAGTACTTGTGCACTCAAAAATCATTCAGCATACAGAGGGTAATTTTATAAGGTCAAATATGCACTTGACTTTTCAAAATACTAGCAAAATGCACACAGGACCACGCGGCTGCAGAGACATCCTACGGCGACCTCATGAGATTATCGCTTAAAGTTTTGGCAGTCGTTTTGAAGAAACGGTGGCTCCAGCCTAAAAGCGGTGGCAGTGGGCGGGAAAGAGTGACCGAAGAGGCCACTAGACCACCAAGACATGTTAAGGTAGGCCTGGAGAGGGCCCACCAAGGCTCAGGGGGACAGCCAGCCATCCAGCCTTCCTTCCTTTCCTGCGGGCTAAAGTTTAGCAGCTAAACTAGTGCCCGTATCGACAGTACTACTGCGTAGATTTGTTTTTTTTTTTTAATTCCCCATTACCAGCTCTCAAGGTCTGCTGCAGGTGAGCACTGTCTGTAAAAGACACTTTCCCTCCAAATGCTGCATGCAAAGCAGGAGGTCCCAGGCAGTGGATTCATGTGACCTCCTGATGCAACATGTGCTTTCATCACCCGATTGGCCAGAACAGATTCTGTGTGAAAATGGTGAATCCTGAATGGCTGGGGAATTCTGTGCAAATTCTGCATTGCGCTGTTCAGTAGTGCAGAATTCCAGCAGGAATTCCAAAAAGATGTAAATGTGTTTGTAAAATACATGCACCACTACTCCATTCATGTGACGGCTCCCACTGTTCCTTACCGGCTCTTTCAGCAGGGCACAACTCCCGCCGGCTCCTGGAAAGCGGCTTGGGGCTGAAGGGCTCCCTCAGATGTCTTGCAGCAGGTGCTGGGCAGCAGCGACGTCCCTACCCGCCTCGTGAAGCAGTGCCAGCGCATTTCCTAGCCGCATGGTTGGTCCGCCTCTCGACATCTAGAGGAGCATGTCTAACATGCACGTGCTCACATCACACTGCCTCTTAAAGGGGCAGCCCCTGTCTCTTTCAGGGAAGCTTGGGAGGCACCACCCCGCTCTAGGTTGTATTTTAGCACCACTCACTCTCTGGTTCCCTGCCTCTGTAACAGGTTCTGGATTCTTCCTTCCTAGCTGATGCGTTTTCTCCTGCCTGACTTCTGACCTGACCATCGCGTGTCCCTGGATTCTGCCTTGCCAGCCTCTGGATTCCATCTTGCCAGCCGCCTGAGCTGACCATCGCCTGTCCCTGGATTCCGCCTTGCCAGCCGCCTGACCATCGCCTGTTCCTGGATTCCGCCTTGCCAGCCGCCTGATCATTGCCTGTCCCTGGATTCCGCCTTGCCAGTCGCCTGACCATCGCCTGTCCCTGGACTCCGCCTTGCCAGCCACTTGACCTGACCATTGCCTGTCCCTGGACTCTGCCTTGCCAGCCGCCTGACCATCGCCTGTCCCTGGACTCTGCCTTGCCAACCGCCTGACCATCGCCTGTCCCTGGATTCTGCCTTGCCAGCCGCCTGACCTGACCATCGCCTGTCCCTGGATTCCGCCTTGTCAGCCACCTGAACTGACCATCGCCTGTTCCTGGATTCCACCTTGCCAGCCAACTGACCATTGTCTGTCCCTGGATTCCGCCTTGCCAACCGCTTGACTATCACCTGTCCCTGGATTCTGCCTTGTCAGCAGCCTGACCTGAACAGCACCTGGATTCCGTCTTACCAGACGCCTAGCAACTGCTCCCTGTTTGTCATCACCCCTTGGAGGAACCTTCTATGGATCAAGTCCTGCCGGCCACCTGCACTTGAGGGCTCAACTCTCGAGGAATGGTGGTTGGTCCAGGTGAAAAACCCCGAAGGCTTCACGGTTTTCTTCTCCAAACCCATCAGTGACAATTCAAAGTACATATCCGGGAATGACTACAAACAGAATGGTGGGGGGGGGGGGGGGGGGGGAATTCTCTAAATAGTGCTCAAAAATGGGCGCTGAATAACATCAGCCTTAAGAACTATTCTATAAAGGGCGTGTAGCCTTTACAGAATAGCTCATTGCACAGATTCCCGCACCTTCTGAACCCTAGTGTAAATGCTGGCGCTCATGTTAGGCACACTTACCCAGTATTCTATAAATACGCATGTCACTTTTTGGGATGCCCCTGACACATCCATGCCCCTCCCATGGTCCTGCCCCTTTTGAGATACAAGCTACGAAAGTTAGGCAGCCAGCCTTATAGAATAGTACACAGCCAGATGCACAGACAAATTTTAATGAATGCCAATTAATATTAATAATTGGTTGTTAGCATCCAATTATTGCTTGTTAAAAGATTGTAAATTAATTTGCATGCACATCTCAGCAGCGCATCTGTATTTGAGCACCTTACACAGAATCTGGGCAAATATGCAGAAGCAAGCGCATTCCTTCCATGCACATGTGAGTGGTGTACCAAGGGCGGGGCGGTGGGGGTGGTCCGCCCCGGGTGCATGCTGCAAGGGGGTGCAGGGAGCAGCCACGCAGCTGTCAGCTCCACCGGTTCCCTGCTCCCTCTGACATTACTTCCTGTTCTGGGGCAGGGAACCGCTCCCTACACCCCCCAGGAGGTAAGAGCGATGCGCCGGGGGGAGGGAGCACTGCAGCGATCCACCCCAGGTGGCAGCTGACCTAGGAACGCCACTAGGTGGCACGCTTTCAGAAAGGTTTTTTTCTGCTGGTAAAGCAGGCTTTATATGCAGATAATGTGTTATAAACTTACCCCCACAGTGTATTATGTATTCAAGTTTAGGTTCCAGCACTACATTCACCACTTTAAAAAATGACAATAAAACCACCAACCCCTTTTTATCTCACATCTCTAAGTATAACCCTCCCTCAAGCCACTCAAATCTGCAACAAATACAATCCTCAACAGCAGTGTTTTCAAACATCTCTAAAACTGAGAATAATTATCTTGCATGATCATATAACCCTGTAACAGGAAATTGTGCGTCACACAAGACAACAGCTACCTTTGGAGACATCAAAGGAGAAAACACCGGAAAAGGCTCCAGAATAGCTAACAGGTCCAAAACCACTAAAAAGTGCAGCACCACGAAGTAACCAGGAGCTGACATAAATATGTCATATTACCCAAACAATAATAGCTTCATTGGTTTAGGCCCAGCAGTTTCCTTTTGTTTCTTTGGGCTTCCAGGTTAATAGAACCAAGCTCTTTGTTTATTAACTCCCCAAAGATTTCTTCCTTATTTTATATATTACACACACCTCCCCAACTCATTTAGCCCAGTCATAATATTATAAAACAAAATCTTTGGACACTCCAAATTTTAAAATTAAAAAAAAAAATACTTATTTAATCCAACAACATACTGAAACCTTCATGTTCAATGTATGTTGTTATATCAGCACAAGCCACAAATAACAGCCTGCTAAAGTGAGTGCCAATGTGATGTCATAATATTCATTACATCATCATTCACTCTTCAAACATTGTGTACTACAGACTAAACCTCAACCACACATGTAAGCACAAATTGTTCTCCCATTCAGCACTGCCCTCTCTGTGTCATGCGTCATATGTATGTATTGAGAGGAGAGAATGAATCCCAGCAGTGGCAGAAGGCAGGGCGGCTGGGAAATATTAACCAGAATGTTACACTTACTACAGGTCGTCCTTGAGACAGATTGAGTATGGCAGAATTTGATGCTTTAAGGCTGCTTGGTGCCTTCAATATACACTGGGTGCTGTATTACATCTATGCCAGGGCTAGTGCAATGTTATTAACCACTCTAAGCAAACCCACAAACTTGTGCCCATCTCCCAATTAACTTTCAGATCCCCCCCCCCCCCCCCATGCTTGTGATCAGCCCACTCCTCTCAGAACAATCCTGTAAAAATACATAACTGTAGGTCATATATATGTATTTATTAGTTATTACATACATCATCATCATGAAGGAAATTTCCAAAAGCTTTAAAAAATGGGTAAATGGTAAAATTAAAACAGCCACTCTTCCTGGGCATTATTTACCACAGAGATAGGTTCAATTTTATGCACTGGGACCTATTCTCTAATATGTGGATAAAATATGTGCTGATGGTTGTGACTGCCAGTAACCATGCACTATGTTTATTTTAGCTTTTTTTAGTCCCTTTGGCTGCCCCTCAGAAGCTGCCATCCTAGGCAACCGCCTAGTCTTGCTTAATGGATGGAAACAACTCCGGTCTCTGCACATTTATAAGTCAGGAGTACCAAAGCATTTCTCCAGTATAGTCAGGCTATGGCTTAGCAACATTTAGTTCTTTTCCAATGTGTTGAATCTGCATTTCATGATATCAAGGATGCCTTTTGCACTAGTGCCTTGAATATAACCTGTGTCCCAGTACTACTGAACTATGGGCCTTAGGCAACCCTCCTTTACACTATTCTGTGTTTTGAAATAATGCATAATCTGTTGTATCTGCATATACCAAGAAGGGTGGAATAGTAAGTCCGATAGTCTCATTTCAATCCCCAGGCATTCTTCATGGGAAAACTGCTAACGTTGTCCTCTCTCATGGCCCTCACAAATCACTCATCAACTTTCAAAAATGGAAAGTCTGATATCCTCCCTAAGGAACTATTGCCACAGAACTAGGAACTAGTTCTAGCCTTTTCTAAGTTATATGTGTGTATTTGGGTCATGCGGGGGGGGCGTTGGGAGGGGAGGGGAAAACTGCCAATTTTGCCCCCCATCCCAGGCCCTCCCAAGATCACTCACTAACCTTGAAAACCATAAAATTCTGATACCTCCCCAAGGATCTATCCCTCACATAGGATAGGAAGAAACACGCTCACAAACAGACAGTACCATCTGATCTATTCATATAGAACCGGATACCATGGGAAAGATGGATATTCTTTACACTTCCTCTAAAGACCAACCAAGTGCTGTCAAGGCACTGCTAAACCAAAGTTATCAGGAAGCACAGAAGCCCTCAAGAGAAATTAAAGTGCTTTGCAACAGCTGAAGAATTTTCTAGGTCCTGACATTAGAAGCCACTGTGAAAATGCCAAGATGCTCCAGAAGAATTTGAACAGTCTAAAAGTAGAATAATATCAATGAAGCTCCACTGGACTAAGAGCCTCTCTCGATGTCAAAGCACTTTAAGAGATTCCAGGCAACCTTGAGCCACTGATAAACAGACGCAGCTTTCAAGGCACTGGAGCATTTCCATGGTACTAAAGCAGCTTCAACGTGTCAGAACAATGAAAATTCAAGGAGGCATCAAGCACAGGAGATGGTACTGTTGCAAAGAGATTTCTGAAAAATATTTGCAGCCCCCTCAGATTATTAAGCTATTCTCAAGAGCTTGCCACATCAAAGCTATCTGAAGACGTGCTGTTAACAAAATTGCAAGTTTTATGTTGAACTGTACCTGCTGTACACCACCTTGGGTGAATCACCTCATAAAGGTGGTTAATAAATCCCAATAAATAAATAAAACAAAATAAATGTGCCAAGCTCCAGCAAGTGTCACAGGATTTTAGAGACACAGAGCCAAAGAAACGCTCAACGGCACCAAAATCATTTGAATCCATGAAAAAGCCTCAGATATCAAAACAGAAACGATGAGATGTTGCTGCATCAAGATTATATCAAGACAAAGGGGTCTTTTTATAAAGGTGCGTTAAAAAATTACTTGCAGTAGTGTAGGCGCAGGTTTTGGGTGCGCGCCTGTAAAAAAGGTCTTTTTTTGCCGAAAATGGACGTGCGGCAAAATGAAAATTGCCGCATGTCCATTTTGGGTCTGAGACCTTACCGCCAGCCATTGCCCTAGCGGTAAAGACTCACACGGTAACTGGGCGGTAATGACCTAAACACGCTAAATGCCACTTGGTGCTTGTCCGTTATGCGCGCCAGAAAATAAAAAATATTTTGCGGACGTGCATCAGAAATGAAATTACAGCAAGAGCCACGTGGTAGTCAGGCAGTAACTCCATTTTGGCGCACGTTGGGCGTGTGTAGACGCTTACGCGGCTTAGTAAAAGGACTCCTTAATGACTTTTAAATGCCAATGTACATTTTGTAACACATTCAGGAGGAGCAGAACCACAGAGACATCTAAAATGCATTATATCATTCTGAAAGAAAAGTAGTCTCCTCCTCTCGGCAGCCCTGGGTCACAAGGTACTTGAGGTTTTTCCATCTCTGGACATGAATTTAAAATTCTCTACTGCCACTCATTCTATCTGTAAGTCATCTTATCTCTCTGTGCATCTCTGCTACCAAGCTGAAAATGAGATGCTTGTTTTAAATCTGCCTTTCACAGTGAACACATGCATATCTCCCTGTCCCTCATCCACCCGGCTCTCCCTGTCTCTCACCTTACCCACCCCACCCTCATCCTGTGAGACTGTCACTGGAATGCTTTGATGTTTCACTTATATATTCACTATTTATCAACATTTGCTTATTTCCGATCTGATGAAGAAGGGTTACCTTCGAAAGCTAATCAAAAAAATGTATTGTTAGTCCAATAAAAAAGGTATCATCTTATTTTCCTTTCTATATTTTATTTTATTTTTTTTTCTATTGATTACCTTTAACAGTGAACACACAAATTAAAAAAAAAATCCACCCAGTTTGCTGGTTTAAAAAATTAAGTCACACGTTTATGTCCGCTCAGCTAAAAGACCCTAAGACAGAAGCTTAAGGCCTCCAAGAGCTGCGGGCTGGCATGACTGGACATTGCTCACCTTCCAGGCTGATGACATCAGCTCCTGGGACGATCCTCTAGATAGAGTGTTGGTTGATGTGTTTTTAGTAGAAAAATACTCCGGCAACAGCTTTGCCTGTTTGTGATATCATCATTTATTGCACAGCTAAATAAATTGGAAGCATCTGGCCTTCTAATGCTCTTGCATCCTACTCTCTTGTTTCATCTCAAAATAAAATATCAAATTTGTTTGGGAAATAAGATGAAAGTGATGCAAAAGATGAAATTTGTTCTTAGCACCTGTTAATTTCCTTTCCCTGAATCCTGCTAGACCAGACCAGACCAGACTGATGGGTTATGTCATCTCACCAGCAGAGGCAGAGAAGCTGAACTTTACAGTGACATCACCAGTATAAGGACTGGTACAGCCTGTAATTATTTAGTATGCAAACTGCCAAAGCATTTATGAACAGAACATATAAGTAAATATTACGCAACCTCCCAAGGGGGAATCCTCTACAATATTCTTATTCTCCGAACAGAAGTGATTGAGAATTAGGCAAACTTCCCAGAGATTCCTGAATATGCAGTCTTCCTGGGTGGGTACAACTCAAGTAGAGGCCAACCGAATCTTGGTTTCAGATTTGGCACCGAAACTGACCCGAAATCCGGATTTGGGTTTCAGCTGACAATGCTCATGCCACAAACCCCTCCCTTCAAGAAGAGCGTATCTGACCCCAACCCCTCCACCCTCCCACCAACCGAATGCCCTCCCCAGGCCTACCTTTAAACAGTCTGATGGTCTAGTGGTTTCTTCTGGGCAAGTCGCTCTTCCCCCCGCAGGTTCTTCAAACAAAATGGCTGCGGGCAGCCGGGCACTTTCCACAGCAGCCTCACAAGATTGCCGTGGGAAGTCCCAGCAGCCATTTTAAGATTGGATGCAGCACAAGTAGGAGTGACTGGAGATTGCTGAGGAACCTGCAGGGGCAAGAGCAACTGGGGATCGCTCTTGCCCAGAAGAAACCACTAGACCATCAGGCCGTTTAAAGCAAAATTAGGCCCAGGGAGGGCCACTGGGTGTGGTAAGAGGGCAAAGGGGCTGGGGTTGGGTGGTCAGCTGGCCCTCTTCCAGGGGGAGGGTTGGTGGGGGGCCTGTGGCTGCGGCAGCTGGCCCAGGAGAACTTGCAAGGCGTCACTTTTGGTTTTTGTTCTGTCCAAAACTGAAGGAGAAATTAGACCTTACCTGCTAATTTGCTTTCCTTCAGACCCTCCGGACTGACCCAGGGTTGGACTGATGGGTTGTGCACGCCTTCCAGCAGGTGGAGACTGAGAAACTTCTGACTCTAGAGAGCCAATAAGAGCCCGGGACATGTGGCCCTAGCCTCAGTATTTTCTCAGTCTCCAGCAGGCTCTCTTTCTCTACTTAAAAAGAAAAAAAAATTACCTTTCTGTGCCGGGGGAATCCAATATAGAGGCTAGGATGAGAGCAATTTTTTCATCTCCAGCCTCTGGGGTGCTAAACTAGGGGGTCCCGGGTCCCTCCCCCACTTCCTCCCCATCTCCCTTTGGTGCAGGGAAGGGCTAACCCTTTCGGAGGAAAGGTGTTTAGCCTTTGGGAGAGGCAGCCACTTCTTGGCATTAAATTTTAACTGATGAATATATTTAGAAACCATAATTCAAAACAATATACTTAAAAAGATATACATTTGTGCAAACTCAAAAAATGTATAAAATAATAAAAATAAAAAATAACCACTATTTAAATAGATAATTTTGTGCTCAGTTTTTTTGGTGTGTTACTGTGACCTAAAGAATTGAGAAGCATATACACACATTGCTCACATCATCGCACACCCTCCAGCCAGATATTGTCGTCTAGTAGCAAACTATTCAAACAATATATAAACAAGTATTAAAACTACTTAGCTTAGATAGGGTGTGGACAGATCCGCCATCTAAATCACCAGAATACAATGAAAGACTTGTTTGTGTATTACCACACTCCCGTCAAACAACTGCCATCAGGAAGATTATCAACAAACACTGGTCTATGCTTGCTTCCCATGGTTTTGACCAAAACCTATGTTTGCTTATACACGAGACCGAAATTTGGGGGAAATTTTGTCCTCTGCTAAAAATCCTTCTCAAACTTATGATACATCTGGAACGAATAGCCACACAAGTTGTGGCCGATGTGTATATTGTCAGCATGCCTGGCAGACTACTATGGTCACTAATCCTGGTACGGGGAAACCTTCTTTTCTTAAGGGCTCCACAAACTGCAATTCTTCTCAATTTGTATACGGTATAGTATGCCCCTGTACTAAATGGTACATAGGGCACACTAATAAACGGATCAAACAAAGGATTGGGGACCACTTGAGTAATTTGAGGAACAATAAACGAGAGGCACCACTCGTAGACCACTGGTTGCAAACTCAACACAATATTAAAGATTTGAGATTTGTTGTTCTTTTACGAATTTACTTGCCTTTAGGGGGGGATGTACCTCGGATTCTCCTTAGAAAAGAACAGGAATTCATTTACCGATGGCATACAGTGGCCCCTAGTGGCCTGAACAGGGAAACTGAGTGGCAAGCACTGATCTAATTTTGATTTTCCCGCGCTTGAGAATCAGCTGTTTCCCTATATAACCATTGCGCGTGTGTGGGCGTTCTTTTGTAGGTTTTTGACCGGGTTGGACGGGGTCCCTCCCTGGCTTTGCTGAACAGTGAGTAAAACACAAATTTTGATTAAAAGTTCTTCAGTGATATAGTTAATTTAGGTAATTTGTTAAGATTTTCTTTTTGATTTATTAATAGGTAGTTTGGGGTTTTAAATGTTTTTATTTTCTTTTCTAGATCAGTTCCCCTGAAGACGCCGATTTACTGGCGAAACATGGCCTATGTTGGGAACAGGGAATTTTGAAAATTCACCTTTGCACAGATTCAGATTAAAAAGTGTTACAGTAACTGCCAATTTAGTGCAGCGTCTGTGAACCAATATCAATTTTGGCGCTGTATTTACAACTTGGGAATTGAGTGAAGACCAGCAGATTCGTCCACACCCTATCTAAGCTAAGAAGTTTTAATACTTGTTTATATATTGTTTGAATAGTTTGCTACTAGACGACAATATCTGGCTGGAGGAAGGGTGTGCGATGATGTGAGCAATGTGTGTATATGCTTCTCAATTCTTTAGGTCACAGTAACACACCAAAAAAAATGAGCACAAAATTATCTATTTAAATAGTGGTTATTTTTTATTTTTATTATTTTTTACATTTTTTGAGTTTGCACAAATGTATATATTTTTAAGTATATTGTTTTGAATTATGGTTTCTGAATATATTCATCAATTACGATAATAGAAACCAATCTACTTAGGATATCTAGTATTTGGACTGTATTAAATTTTAACCGCCAGACCCTTGACCATTCTTCTAACGTTCGGAGATCCCTTCTTATCATTTCCACTCCCTTCAGGGTATCCACTCTATTGGCTATTTTTGTGTCATCCACAAAAAGGCACAACTTTCCTTCCAACCCTTCAGCAATATCTCCCACAAATATATTAAACAGAATAGGCCCCAGCACCGAACCCTGAGTAACTCCACTACTTACCTTCCTTTCCTCTGAGCGGATTCCATTTACCACCACCCTCTGCTACCTGTCGGTCAACCAGTTTCTTAACCAGTTCACCACTTTCGATCCTAAGTTCAACCCTTTTAGCTTATTCACAAGTCTTCTGTGGGGGACCGTATCAAAGGCTTTGCTGAAGTCCAAGTAGATTACATCTAGCGCACGTCCCTTATCCAGTTCTTTGGTCACCCAGTCAAAAAAGTCAATAAGATTCGTTTGGCAGGATTTTCCTTTGGTAAAGCCATGTTGCCTCGGATCCTGTAACCCGTTGGTTTCTAGAAAGTTAAGTATCCTTTCTTTCAGCAGCGACTCCATTATTTTTCCTACCACCGACGTGACTTACCGATCTGTAGTTTCCCACTTCTTCCCTGTCTCCACTTTTGTGAAGAGGGACCACATCCACTCGTCTCCAATTTCGCAGAACCTCTCCCGTCTCTAAAGATCTATTAAATAAATCTTTAAGAGGTCCCGCCAGGACCTCTCTGAGCTCCTTCAGTATCCCGGGATGTATCCCATCCGGCCCCATAGCTTTGTTCACCCTCAGATTCTCCAGCTGTTTATTCTTATTATTTGTTGCATTTGTATCCCACATTTTCCCACCTTTTTACAGGCTCAATGTGTATATAAACTCTTTCTTCCGTAAATGGCACAGTATCCACTCCATTCCCAGATGTTCCCTTGGCAGCCAACTGCGGTCCCTCCGTGAACACCGAAGAGAAATAATTGTTTAGCACGTTCGCTTTATCTTCATCACTCTCCACATAGCCATTCTCATTATCTTTCAGTCTCGCAATTCCATTTCTATCTCTTCTGCTTTCTCCAATATATCTGAAAAAAGTCTTGTCACCTCTCTTTACATCTTTAGCCAATTTTTCTTCTGCTCGCGCTTTTGCTAGCCATATTTCCCTCTTCGCTTCTTTCAGTTTAATCCGATAATCTTTTCCGTGATCCTCTTGTTGCGTTCTTTTGTATTTCTTGAACAAAGCCTCAAGTGAATGATATCTGCATATCACAGTCAATGCAACACCAGTGCGAACACCAGCCAGGGGGCTCAACCACTGGGACACAGGCCATGGATTGAACCCATGAGGACCCCTAAACTGGCATCAGAAGCTAGGTCCACCTTGACCATCTGCTGGAGGCAGAGAAATACAGACTAGTTATAGACTGCACCACTCCTTATACTGGTGATGTCCTATAAAGTTCAGCTTCTCTACCTCCATCTGCTGGTAAGGTGACAAAACCCATCAGTCTGGACTGGTCTAGCAGTATGAAAAAGAATAAAGTAATTCCTCAGAACATAAGAAAATGCACAGATAAGAATGCACAGGAGAACCCAACTAAGCCCTAAGAAGGCAAGAGCTTCAACCTGCAACTGAATTTTAGCACATATAGAGGCTAATTTTATAAGAGGGTTCCTATTAAAAATGTAAAAATCATGCCTATTTTATCTCAGCGACACATGTGTGAATGTACCTTTCATAAAAGAGAATTTCAGAAATGGTCTCACACTCTGCATGTACTTTATCCACCCCTGGGAATGTATCATGTCAAAATATGAATTGTGCCAGTAAAGCAGTAGATTACATTTAGAAATGGGCTTGTATACAATTGCCACTCTGTGGAGGCTAGTTTTCAGGGCCTCAGAGAGACAGTCGGAACTGGGGCAGGACTGCACCCCCCCACCTGGGCCGCCGCTGTGCTGCCCCACACATACACACACACTTGGGCCACCGCCCCACCCTCTTGCCTTCCTGTGTCTGCTCCTCCCTCGGTCTGTCATCTCCTGTGTGCCGGGACCTGGGTTATCGCGTTAAAGCAATCATCTGGGTTCTGGCACATAGAAGCAGGAGACGGGCAGACCTGGAAGCAGGCAGGCAGGAAGACGTTTCTGCTCCCTCTCCCTCAAAACCACGCCAGCACTGGGCCCCCTTTGGAAGCTGGGCCTAAGATATCTTGCCCCCTCTGACCTCCCCCCTCTCAGCAGACCTGGTAGTTTTATAACACTTTCTTGTGGGTAGAATGGTGTTTTGAAATGGACTCATATTAAATTAGGTTCTGCCTAAAGGCAAGTGCGGTACAAGCCAGTGAGTATTTGTACAGTAGGTGTATTCAGGGCATAAATATAGATACTGTACACATGTACAGTAATGTCCATGTCTTCAAGCAAGGTGCTATTTCTGCTGGATTTGTGTTAGTATTTCATAAAAGAACACTTTTAACAAAATTGACTCACTGTCCACATAAATAGTAACCAAGACCACCAAACCCACAGTAGATAATGTGACTGATACCAAATGCCTATTTCAACAATTTTATAAAAAGGCCTCAGAAGTCCGTGGTAATACAGCATCCTAACGGACCGGTCTGCAGAGTGCTCCGTTGATACTCAATTAGAGCTCATTCAAATCTATCATCGGCCATAAAACCCTTCCAAAACCCTTATTATTAATTCTACCAATGACTATGCAGACTTAGCTAAAAAAAAAAAAAAATCAAGCCCATAAACATTTTGTGTAAGTTTCATATGCAGCATGCTGCGCACTTATCTATTCCCAACGGGGCCTGTTTCAACCTCAGGCTTCATCAGGGATGCAGTGCTTTAACAGATGTCCGCTGTTTCCATTTCATAAAGACACATAAATGCCTGTGTGTCTGTAAAATAGGCATCTTCCTGCCCTACTAGTCTAGGCGCTCTGTCATAAAATTATCCCTGTGTACAGGTAGAAGGACCCGAACAGTGTTATTGTGAAGGAACCTTTACCTGCTATAGTGAGAGATGTTGCTGAGGTGGGGATTAAACTATGAACATACATTTGCATTTTCAAAAGTTAGCTTGTTTTTTTTTATGTCAGAGAAAGTATCCACACAAGTTAGCAGTTGCTAATGAATAAAGGCCCTTTTCCTGGAATAGTTCTCAAAGTGAAAGCAAGCAAGCACTTTCACTTTGAAATTCCAACACAGTCTGTGGGGTGAACTGTACATGCATAGCTTTTCACTTCTACACACAACTGTAAAAGTATGCTGGAGGAGGGGGAGGTAGTGTTAACACTGCTCATATAGGCAAAGTCCTCAGGTACTTTGTAGCCAAGGATGTCATGCTGATTTTTCAAAGTGAAAGTCCGCATATACTTTTGAAAATGCAGAAGTACCTCCACAAATTAAACTCTGCTTTCCAGAACATCCCACCTATAGGATGAGAAATTTCCTCACAGAAGTGAGCTTATCAAATTAACTTCTTAAATAATGGCCTTTATGCTATGTTATGCTGTTACACTAGATCTTATATTCCACCTATACCTATTTAGTTCAAGGAACCAGGAACATCAAGTGAGGATTTCAGTCCCGCATAAAGGAAATAAAGGAATTATGACTGAGATTTTAACTTCACCAAGGATGGGGATCCCCACAGGACATTAACATCTACAGAGTCGAGCAGCACTGACTCCAGAACGAGGCTAAGTAGTAACATCTAGCAAAAAACACGTTATATGTCAACAATAATGAGATAGGGAGGAAGGAGGTGTGCAGTGATGTTTACTAAGGGGTCTGAGCAGTGAACACTGCACGTTGAGTCCTGTGGACGATACCCCCGCCACTGAGCACAGCATATTAAAAATAAAAAATCAGTTTTGCACGGTGCACTGAGATTAGGTATAGTTAGTTTTTTAGAAGAAAGTAAAAAAAGGTTTCATGATGTAGGTTTTAGAAACAAGCTGGTAGAAACCGGACAGCATTTAGCTACCCAGGAAGAGTGTATTGAGTTAAAATTTAATGCCAAGAAGTGTAGAGTGATGCACTTGGGGTGCGTAAACCCAAAAGAGAGATACCGGATAGGAGGGGAGAGATTAGTAAGCTCGACTCAGGAGAGAGACCTTGGGGTGTTGGTGTCGGAGGATCTGAAGGTGAAGAAACAATGCGACAAGGCGACGGCAGTGGCCAGAAGGATGCTAGGCTGCGTAGAGAGGGGCATAACCAGCAGAAGAAAGGAGGTGTTGATGCCCCTCTACAAGTCATTGGTGAGGCCCCACTTGGAGTATTGAGTTCAGTTTTGGAGGCCGTATCTTGCTAAAGATGGAAAAGACTGGCAGCGGTTGCAAAGAAAAGCTACAAAATGGTATGGGATTTGCATTGCAAACCGTACGAGAGACTTGCTGACTTGAACATGCATACCTTGGAGGAAAGGCGAAACAAATACAGACATTCAAATATTTGAAAGGTATTAATCCGCAAATGAACCTTTTCCAGAGACGGAATGCTGTAGAACTAGAGGACATGAAATTGAGGTTGAAGGAGGGGCAGACCTCAGGACTAATGTCAGAAGTATTTTTCACGGAGAGGGTGGTGGATATGTGGAATGCCCTCCCGCGGGAGGTGGGTGGAGATGAAAACGGTAATGGAATTCAAACATGCGTGGGATAAACATAAAGGAATCCTATTTAGAAGGAATGATTCCGTGGAATCTTAGCGAGTTTCGGTGGCGACGCCGGTAATTGGAAACAAAACGGGAGCTGGGCAGACTTCTATGGTCTACCGCCCTAATCGTGACTGAATAAATAGGGATGGGCTGGAGTGTACATTTTAAGTGGCTTCGATGTTAGCTTCAGAACTTAGTACAAGAACAGTACTGGCAGACTTCTACAGTCCTGTGCCCTGAGAAAGGCAAGGACAAATCAAACTCGGGTATAAGTATCACATACCATGTAAAACATCTTGTTGGGCAGACTGGATGGACCATAAGGTCTTTATCTGCCATCATTTACTATGTTACTAAGGTCACCTAGATCTAACATGTAAGCAGGTGGTTGCCTGTTAGGATTTAAAAAATAGTAATACCTAATTAAATTGTATTCTCACAGCAACAGGTAATCAATGAAGTTTGGAATAGAAAGGGTTGAAGTGGCTCAAATTTGGATATACTGAAGATCAATCTAATAGCTGAGTTTTTGATTAATTGTAAATGATTAATAAGTGATTTTAAGATTGCAATAATCTAATCTTGAAAGAATTCATGATTGCACCAAGGTCCTAAAGACCATTGGAGCTGAAATACTTGTATAGCTCTCTGTATAATGCAAAAATACTGTATTTGATAATTGATTGTACATGGACAATGCATATCTTTATTTCTGTGGCATTCCAGGGCTCTGTGGGAATTCTTTTACTATTTCCTTTGCTTAGGTCTGTTCATTATCTTGTAGCACTCGTTCTTAAACATAGAAATTCCCATTCTCTTCACCAGTTTACCCATAATGTCATTTTCATAATGCCAGATCCATTTTTATGTTATTTTACTGACATAACAAGGATATCAAAGATTCTGGAGTATTTCACTATTTCCAGTCAGTATTCCCTACATGCTATGAGAAGAACAACCGGTGTTAGCATCTGTGCTGCAGACATTATTAACATGTCTTGACCTGTCTGTGGCCTTCCATACAGTGATTACACCTTACTACTTCAATTTTTGTAGGCTAATAGGTGTTTCAGTTCGGTTATGCACTGAGTAAGTTTAAAATGACCAGTTTGTTCATTAGGATGGTGCAGTATTGCAGCAGCATGGATTAGAGGAGATAAATAAAATCTGGATCCGCAAGATCAAATGTATTCTTCTACCTTAAACGAGCAGCTAGAGCTGCCAGATATGCAACTACCTGGAGATCTGGAGGATCCAGCTCTTACCCCTCCTAGCAGAGCTGGATCAGATGCATTCCAGATTACAAAGAGCTGCTGAACCTGCAGTTTCTGGGAGATCTGAGGGGAGATATGATAGACCGTCTATAAAAATAATAATAAGTGGCGTGAAATGGGTAGATGTGAATCGCTTGTTTACTCTTTACAAAAATACTATGACTAGGGGGCACGCAATGAAGCTACAAAGTAGTAAATTTAAAACGAATCAGAGAAAATATTTCTTCATTCAATGTGTAATTAAACTCTGGAATTCGTTACTAGACAATGTAGTAAAAGCGGTTAGCTTAGCAAGGTTTAAAAAAGGTTTGGATGGCTTCCTAAAGGAAAGCCCATAGACCATTATTAAAATGGACTTGGGGAAAATCAACTGCTTATTTCTAGAATAAGCAGCATAAAATGTATTATACTGTTTTGGGATCTTGCCAGGTACTTGTGACCTGGATTGGCCACTGTTAGAAACAGATGCTGGGCTTGATGGACCCTTTGGTCTGTTCCAGTATAGCAATACTTATGTATTTATGTACCCATCTCAGTACAGACATTTGTGTGGAGTAAGTGGCTTCAAGCCAGATCTGCAGGATCCAATACATGCCACATTAAAGGAGCTGCCTTAAATGGGTAAAAGCCAGATCCCACTAAAGCTGCAGGTCCAACAGCTCCTTTAATTGCGGAATGTATAACATCTGGGGGAAATCTGGCCTCTACTAAAATGAGTAAAAGATTAATCCTCCATATCTCCCAGAAGCAGCAGCTCTGGCGGCTCTTTTAAGGTGGAATACATCAATCCAGAGGATCCGGCTTTTAACCTATTTTCTGGGACTGAGTTTCTGACTGCTGCTCTTCCCCTCGCTTACTTAATATTTAAAATTAGCCCAGTTGCTTCAGTCATAGCATAATTTGATATAAGTTGTTATCTTTATGCAGTTGCCATTCAGTCAGGTATCATTTTAAGGATCAATTTTCAGGTACTGGTACATTAACTGCAGTAGTGGATTTATTCATTTATTGCCTTTTATATACCATTAGAAGATAAAATATCATTCAAAATGGATATATAATTTAAAAAATAATAAAAGACATAAAATAAGAATCAAGTAGACAGATGAAAACAATATAAAATAAAATACTGTAAGAACAAATCATTAAATTTATATGGCAACTGAAGATGGGAAATGTCTTCAGTTTCTTTGGAAACCTTAATAAACTGGACCCCATTCTCAAATCAGCAGGCAATTGATTCCAATTTTCAAGGCCTATGCTCCTAAATGCTTTAGAGCTCTATCCTACTTTCCTTATAATCAAGTCTAGATATTTCTAGAAGATTCCCCTGTGAAGATTGCAAGGTCCACCTGGGCACATACGGCTTGATTTTACCTCAGTTTCCGATTGTGCAAAACCTTAAAATCAGAATTAAGAACATAAATCTAAAGCTCTCATTCATGGGAAACCAGTGCAATTGAATCAACAATGGCCTTGCATTTTCTCATTTCCCATCCAATACTAATCTTGGTGCCGCATTTTGTAGTATCTGTAACTTCTTCCTAGGTATAGCTGAGAGTCCTACATACAGAACATTACAATAATCAAAAGGACTGAAGGTGAAGCCACAATTGGCAGAAGCTTACAGGTAACTTGTAGATTAGGGAGAGAGCTGAAAATCCAGCCATCTATTCAGGAAATACCCAGTCCCAAAAGCGTGATGTGGCATGCGTTCTATTAGGCTCTGCCCTTATTATGTATCAGCATACTGAGTCTTTGTAGTTAAAAACGCAGTTGCTAGTCAGTGTAGAATCTAGTAACTTTGGCCCTTTACCAGTAAAAATAATTTGGCGATCCTAATTTATTCATGCAGCATTATGCCTCCTGTAACAATGGCAAAGGGAAGGCGCTGTACTTTTGTGGAGGATGGAGAGGAGTAGGAATGGGGAGAGATAAGATGCTGGACTTGGATGGGAAGAGGGAGGTGCTACATGGTTGGGAAGACAGGGAGAGGGGGGGATGCCTGCACTGTTGGGATGGGTAAAGGAGAGCTGCTTGAATGTTACATGGGAGAGGGAGATTATGCAGTGTTGGGGGGGTGGGGAGTGGGAGGATGCTGCATAGGGAGAGGGGAGATGGAGCACTGTTAGGGGTCTATAGCAGACATGGGGAAAGCCACTGCTGTTCACAGCAACATGAATCTTGGATTCTGTCAGGTACTTACGACCTGAATTGGCCACTGCTGGAAGCAGGATAATGCTAGTTGGACCACTGGTCTGACCTAGTATTGATATCATGTACCAAATCAGATTATTGAGATATGTCAGTGGTTGCCAGCTGAAAGTGATACAGAACAGGCAGCAAGGCTCCCCTTGGGGAAGAAGGGACTTGACCCTGCCATTCCATTGTTATGTAAATGCCACTGACTTCTGGCTGAAGGTATTTAAGAACTTTCACAGAGGGATCCTCATTATTTGAGTAGATGTCTGATTTAGTATGAGACAACTCAGGCTTTACATCCACTGTGGCAAGCTCTGCAGACAGTTTCAGGCCCTTCAGAAATTAAAGGGTAATTTTATAGCTGATGGTGAATGTGGAGAACAGCATTTTATGTGCTCAATCAGGAGCTTACAAAATTCTCCAGGAAATATTAGTGCATAAACGTTGGCAGAGGTCACATGTGGGAAGAGGGGTAATTTTATAACACGGTGCCTATAAAAAAATGTCCTAAAACTTGCTTATTTTATAAAGGCACACAATATTATGGTGTCAAACTCCTATTTATTGTGAATGTGACCAAACCTAAAAACGACCTATGAACAAGCCAACTTCCGAAGTCTACTGAAGACCCATCTCTTCAACAAGGCATACAACAATGATCAATAAATATGAACTCCTGCACACAGATCCAGAACTGCCCTACAATATTTGCTTGCCAAACCACTATCATGTTTTTTTCTTTCTCTCGCCAATACTAATTGCACATTTTCTATATAATTCTTATAAATTTCTTAAATATTTCTTAATATGATTGCTTGCTAATACACTACCATGTTTTATCATTATGTTACCCAAAATCTTTCTGTTTATTACTAAATGTAAACTTTATCATGCATTCTCACTATTCATGATGTATTATAAGCCACATTGAGCCTGCAAAGAGGTGGGAAAATGTGGGATACAAATGCAACAAATAAATAAATAATATACTTTTCACCTAAACCCACTCAGACAGAAGTCGGATCATCAAACTTCAGAGACAGGAAGGTGACAGAACTAGAATTGAGGTTACGGGTGGGCGGTGGGGACTCAGGAATAATGTCAGGAAGTATTTTTTTCAAGGAAGGGTGGGTACTACCTGGAATGCCTTCCACTGGGGAGATGAAAACGGTAACGGAATTCAAAAATGCATGGGATAATTCTGCACAGGAGGTGTGGAACCAAACAAGCTTAGCAGTGATTAGATGGCAATACCAGTAATTAGGAACTGAAGCCAGTGCTAGGCAGACGTCTGTGGTCTGTGCCCTGGATCATGGAGAACAAGGCCAGTGCCAGGCAGACTTCTACAGTCTTGCCATTTTCAGGGCACAGGACAAATCAAGTATACATATCATTCCACATACTATGAGTTTATTGTGTTGGGAAGTCTAGATGGACGATACAGGTTTTTAATCTGCTGTCATCTACTATGTTACTCTGTTACTTCACAGTTGCAATGTTCACCAAAATTTCTTATAGATCCATTAAAAAAAGAGTGCATCTTTAAAAAAACACACATTAATTTTTGAAGTACTTATCTGAGAAATGGTTGCCTGAATGAAGTTTTTGGACATCTTTTCCCAGATAAGTATTTTAGATATTAACATTTTTTTTTTTAATGAACTTTTTTTTTTTAATATATCTATGAAAATTTTTGGTGAATATTTTAAGTGTGAATTTTGAGCACTTAAGGGCTCTTTTACTAAAAGGCGGTAAGAACTAATGTGTTAATGGCCATGTACTAATTGAGAAATTAGTGCATAGCCATTAATGGCAAAAAAGAAAAATCGCAGCCATTTTACAGCCACCTAAAAGTGGCCTCAGTGCCCGGGAAACCCACGTACTAAAAACAGAACATTTCCCCTTTTAGAGCAACTTAGTAAAAGGGCCCCTTAATTCACCTTTTCATGATCTGACTTCTATCTGAGAGGGTGTAGGCGAAAGGTATATTATTATTTTATAAAGGCATCTAAGGGGCCCTTTACTAAGATGCATTAAGAGCTAACGCATGCAAACACAGGGAAAAACAGCCTAACGCAAGACACACTAAGGAGAAATTAGATCTTACCTGCTAATTTGCTTTCCTTTAGTCCCTCTGGACAGGCCCAGAATGTGACCAATGGGTTGTGCACACCTTCCAGCAGGTGGAGACTGAGAAATAAAACTGTGACTCTAGAGAGAGCCAATAAGAGCCCTTGGCAACAAGAGAAAGATCCAGTAACAAAGTACCAAAGCAGAAGTAAGTAAAACAATAAGTAATGGAATTCAAACGTGCGTGGGATAAACACAAAGGAATCCTGTTTAGAAGGAATGGATCTACGGAATCTTAGCGGAGACTGGGTGGCAATGCCGATAATTGGGAAACAAAATGGGAGCTGGGCAGACTTCTATGGTCTGTGCCCTGAGAAGGCAAGGACCAAATCAAACTCGGGTATACATATATAGTATCACATACCATGTAAAATGAGTTTATCTTGTTGGGCAGACTGGATGGACCGTACAGGTCTTTATCTGCCGTCATTTACTATGTTACTATGTAAGATCCCAGCACTGTCCTCAACAGTGTACGAATGATCTCACACACTTTCTATACACTTGTGATACCCTCGTTCAATTTTATAACTGCCATTTCGCATATGGAAAACACGCTTTGCACAAGGAAACGCTTTAAAAGTTTACCCCCACAGACCTATTTTTATGCAATATATGTCAAAGGCGTTCCCAGGGGCAGATGATGGGAAAAGCTAGGGTAGGATTCGCTCTCACACATGTGAGATATATGTGGTAACAATATTATTATTATTATTATTTATTGCATTTGTATCCCATATTTTCCCACCTGTTTGCAGGCTCAATGTGGCTTACAGAGACCTGTTATGGCATCGCCATTCCAGGATAACAGATACAATTGGTGATACAAGAAGATTAGTGATGGGAAGGAAGATCTGAGCAGATAGGTATAGAAAGATGACTTTCAGGTTTGGGGTGGTGTTAGCGAGGTGGCATAGTTAAGTTAAGGGTTCTCTTTGTAGGCCTTGTTGAAGAGATGTGTCTTCAGAGATTTACGAAAGTTAGATATGTCGTATGCTTCCTTATTAGAGCGGAAGCATACAAACCAACCCAAGACAGAGCAGCTACAATACCACCAAAAAACATTTTTATTAAAATATCGGACCCTCAGAAGGTATGTATCCAACAGAGCAGTACCGAATACGAATAATGAAAAATATTACTCGGCCAAACAGGAATAATGGATATTGAGCTTTAGCAAAAGAAATAATAAAAGAAGCAACGTGAAATCAGAGATCAAGTGTTTATTTCAGTGGGATTTAGCACAGTAAAGCCCTGGATTATTCGTATTTGAATTTAAATCACTATTCAGCCAAATACAAATAATGTATTTGGGGCACTATGCGAATCAAATCGAACATGAATACTCAGTACAATCCTAGTATCCAATAACATTCCAGCAGATACCAACACCACACGTTTATCATCGATCCACTTTTCAAAATATTTTTCTAATTTTTCTATCAAACCAAAAAAAAAAATAAAACACACTTATCTTCAACTGTAGTACTTCCAAATTTTCAAATTTCAGAAGAATCAACATTTGTGAGACATGATATCATGTTTCGCCACACTGTTTCACAGATACCAAATCCATTTTAGTGGCAGTTGGTCTATTTTGTGCTTAATAAAATGCATATGCACAGATTTCTACTGGCACATATAAGCACAAAGTTGCTACTGCCTAGTAGCATGTATATCTTCATGTGGGGGCTTTCAGAGAACTGATTTATTAAAGCACACCAGAACACGTGCCTTCCCTACCTAAATTACCCAATGGGTTCATAGTAACCAGGAGAAGACTTACCCCTGTGGGTAGAATTCCCTGTGTTTCAGCACAATTCTCTATTTCAGATCAAAGCCTGGTCTTTCAGAATTTTCAATTAAGTTGGAACTGACATCAGGATGACTATAGGGTTAGTAGTCTGTGTTATTTGCAGTGCTGTATGGTTTAGGATTTTAATGCTTTTAGCTCATTGAATGAATAATAATAATATATTGTATCTAGATTTTCAAAAGGCATTTGACAAAGTACCTCCTGAAAGACTCCAGAAGAAATTGGAGAGTCATGGGATAGGAGGTAGTGTCCTATTGTCGATTAAAAACTGGTTAAAGGATAGAAAACAGAGAGTAGGGTTAAATGGTCAGTATTCTCAATGGAGAAGGGTGGATAGTGGGGTTCCCCAGGGGTCTGTGCTGGGACTGCTGCTTTTTTTTACAAATGATCTAGAGACGGTTGTAACTAGTGAGGTAATTCAATCTGCTGATGACACAAACTTATTCAAAGTTGTTAAATTGCAAGAGGATTATGAAAAATTACAAGAGGGCCTTATGAGACTGGGAGACTGGGCAACCAAATAGCAGATGACGTTTAATGTGAGCAAGTGCAAAGTGATGCATGTGGGAAAGAGGAACCCGAACTATGACTATGAGGCATATTTTCAAAGCACTTTGGGAGGCTAAGTTCCATAGGTTTCTATGGAACTTTGGGAGGCTAAGTGCTTTGAAAATGAGCCTCCATGTAATACAAGGTCCCATAATAGGAGTCACCAACCAGGAAAGGGATCTAGGCGTCATCGTTGATGATACGTTGAAACCCTCTGCTGAGAGTGCGGCAGCGGTGGCGGCTAATAAAGCAAACAGAATGTTAGGTATTATTAGGAAAGGAATGGAAAACAAAAATGAGGACGTTATAATGCTTTTGTATTGTTTCATGGTGCGACCACACCTCGAATACTGTGTGCAATTCTGGTCATCGCATCTCAAAAAACATATACTGGAATTAGAAAAGGTACAGAAAAGGGCGATGAAAATGATAAAGGGGATGGGATGATTTCCCTATGAGGAAACGCTAAAGCGGCTAGGGCTCTTCAGCTTGGAGAAAGAGAGCTGAGATCTACAAAACAATGAGTGGAGTGGAACGGGTTGATGTGAATCGCTTGTCCACTCTTTCCAAAAATACTAGGAAAGGGAAAGGGACTTGATATACTGCCTTTCTGTGGTTTTTGAAACTATATTCAAAGCAGTTGACATGGTCTATGCAGGTACAATTGATGCAATGGAGAGTTAATTGACTTGCCCAGTCACAACGAGCTGCAGTGGGAATCAAACCCAGTTTCCCAGGATCAAAGTCCACTGCACTAATCACTAGACTACTCCACCACTCCACGGACTAGGGGAGGCACACAATGAAGCTACAAAGTAGTAAATTTAAAACAAATTGAAGAAAATATTTCTTCACTCAACGTGTAATTAAACTCTGGAATTCGTTGCCAGAGAATGTAGTAAAAGCAGTTAGTTTAGCAGTATTTAAAAAAGGTTTGGATAGCTTCCTATAAGAAAAGTCCATAAGCCAAAATGACTTGGGAAAATCCACTGCTTATTTCTAGGATAAGAAGCATAAAATGTATTGTACTGTTTTGGGATCTTGCCAGATACTTGGAAACAGGATGCTGGGCTTAATGGATGGCAATACTTATGTACTTTATACATTTATGTTTGATCTTTTAATTGCAACACTCTCCATGCTGTTGTGTGGGGGGGGGGGGGGGGGGGTTGTCAAGCATAACACATAAACAAAATAAATAAATCTGGATTTTGTGGGAACTAAGGCTCTTTCCAGCATTTCTTTAGTGAAAATATTCACCAGTTTCTTGCTTTTGGAAATGTGAACATCTTTAAATCGTCTGTCTTCAAAACTCCCGGAAGTGAAAGGAAATCATTCATCATTAAGGACGACGCCTGGTGGCTGGATGTTGAATCATGATACAGAGTTCCTGAGCTCTGATGCCTTGCTCCAGGCCTCCTGACTCCTACTGCAATGACTAAAATTTAGGTACAGGGGAAAGGTGGGTGTATTAAATGAAAGCAAAAATTCTCGGGGTACTTGTGAATGAAGGCTCATGGAGCCAGGATCCCCGTACTGGTTCCAACTGAGCTTGAAGGAGGAGGAAAAAAGGAGAACCTCTCTAGACACCCCCCCCCCCCCCCCCACACACACACACACACACACACAAAACTTCAACACAAGCTTCTTTGTGGGAACAGGGAAACATGTAGAGCAGCATTGGTGGGAGGAATGTCAGGTATAAACATGGAGGCCCTTTTACTATGCCACGTAGGCATGTCAATTTTGAACTACCGCATGGCCCGGGCAGTAATTTCATTTTCTACGTGTGCTCACTATACGCCCTGGAAAGGTTCTGGCTAGCGGCGCTAACTAGGTGGCAATCAGCATTGTACACGTGCAGACAATTACCGCCCAGTTAATGCATGAGACATTATCGCTAGGTCAATGGGTGGCGGTAAGGTCTCAGGCCCCAAAATGGACGTGTACCAATTTTTATTTTGCCGCACATCCATTTCAGCTTTTTAAAAAAAAAGGCCTTTTTGCAGGTGCGCTGAAAAATGGACCTCAGCGCGTCTAACACACGCATCTACACCAGCGCATGCCACTTTTCAGCACACCTTAGTAAAAGGACCCCATGGTGATTTCAGATTTTCTTTTCTCTACAGTGCACCCAAATCAAAAGGCAGCATGTTGGGGAGGGGATTTGGGCATTTCCAAAACTTTGGATATTTTTCTGCCTTAATGGAAAAGAGCAAAAATGTCCAGGTCTAAAAATGTAGACGTTTTGGTCTAGACCTGTTTCAATCACACCTCAGTCACAAAAAGGTGCCCTAAATAATGAGATGACCCCCCTCAGCCCTCCCAAAGATGTGAAAGAAACAGTGCATACCAGCCACTATGACAACATTAGATGTTATGGCATGTCCTATTACAGCAGCAAGCAGGTCCCTGAAGTAGCCTAGTGGTTGCTGCAGTGCACTATAGAGAAGCACTATGGAGAACCCAGGCCCATATACCACTCTAACTGACACACTTGTGGTGGGAAGTGTGAGCCCTCCAAAACCCATCAAAAATATACTGTATCCACATATAGGTGACACCTGCAGACACAAGGGCTATTATAGTGGTGAACAATTGGGAACAGCAGGTTTTTGGTGAGTTTTGGAGGGTTCACCATACAATATAAGGGGATAACAGTGAGATGTATACCTGGGACATTTCATGTGAAGTCCAATGCAGCACCCTCCAGGGTGCTCCACTACTCTGCTGGGATGTCTCTGTGGTCAGTCTACTAAGAATGCTGGCCCACCATACATGCCAATGGCTTGTTTGTGTGTGATTTTCCCTTGCATGTTTTTTTTCTTTTTCAAAAATGGTCCTAAAACATATGCTCCCAGCACAAAAACAACTAGCAAATGGCCATTTTCGAAACAAATATATTGGATATGTTTCTGGTTTGAAAATGGCCATGTTTGCTACTGGATGTTTTGGATGTTTTTCACATAAACATCCAAAATTGGACTTAAACATCATATCAAAAATGCCCTCACACCCCCCTCACATGTCCCAAGAGCTTCACTGAAACATTTATCTGCAGCTGTATTGTCCAGGAACCTCAAAGAGCAAACACATTGATACTAAGATCAACTAGTAGTCCAAATCTGAAATTCTTGTCTTCAATGATAACACATAACCCATTAAGCCTCCTGGAATCCGGGATGGCTATTCAAGGATTCATATTCCTGGAGATGTACATTATTTCTAAAACGTAGACCCATATAGGGACTACCTCATGGTATTATCGTCACTGAAGGAGGGCTTGCTATTTCTTTGGCTGGAAGGATCATTTTGCTCAGAATGACTGTCCTCTTATGCCTCATGTATTTATAGTAATTTACATCCTGAATTTTAGTTCAACTTAAGGTGGCCTACATTTTTCAGTTAAGGTACGTCCCTTCCCAAAAGAACTTACAAATTAATTGAGGTCGGAAACACTTAAAAAATAAATAAATAAATCTTGTGGGTACTTAAGGCAATAGGAGATAATGAGGTGTATTTTCAAAGCACTCAGACTTACAAAGTTCTATAGGTTACTATGGAACTTTGTAAGTTAGTGCTTTTCAAATGAGCCCCATAGTAGCTTACTGAACTGTCTAAAAGCTTTGAAAATAAGCCACAATGTGACTTGGCCAAAGACACAAGAAATGCCAGTGAAAAACAGAGGATTTGATTCCTGGTTTTCCTTTTTTGCAGCCCACTGCTCTAACCATCAAGTCACTTTTTCTTCCTTATTTCAATACATGACATTCTTAAGTCTTGATAGCTGCACATCCAGTGTTATGCAGAACTGTGAAGTTCTTTGCATTCCTTTCAACACAGCTAGACTAGTGAGATCAGGTGGTGATACAGCTCTGCCAATCCTGCCACTTTATTGCTGGACAGCTAGGATGTTTTATATTCAGAGGAAGGTTGGCTTAACACCTTGGCAGACCAAGCAGTCACCTTGGGCAGCAACTTCTAGGAGCAGCAAAGAGCAGCTGCAAGGCAAAATAACACTCAAACTAAGAGAAGAAATGGAACTTAATTACACCTGCAGAGAGGGTGGTTGGTTTTCAACTAGTCTATTTACACTGGTAAATAGCTTTTGGAAATATATATACAGTATATATTTAGTATATATAGTAAACAAAGCTGAACTCCTTACACCGGACTACCTCACTTATTCGGACACACGCAACGCGTGATGCACTACCACTTCATTTCCCATATCGGAAATGAACTTTCTATACTTGACTATTTAATTACCCTATAATTTATGCTATCATCCATGAACATTTATGCATCACCACTTTGTAAGATATCCTATCTTGTACATGCTATACCACTTTGTATTTCTCAGATCCGGAAGTGGCGACTGTCACTACGGCATTATGTAAGCCACACTGAGCCTGCAAATAGGTGGGGAAATGTGGGATACAAGTGCAACAAATAAATAAATATATAGATATATACTACGTGGATACACACACAAACACACAATGAGTTAAGTCTATAAAGTAGATGCATGTAAATGTTCAGAATACTAGTACATTATATATGTATGTGCAGACATGTCAAATACAGCTGGGAGTGTGCACACAGGAAGGCTCTGAGTGGAGCACAGGCAGTATGCACGTTTATATGCGGAACTTATGAAATACGTGCATCACCAGCACTCAGACGCACACACTTTCGCCAGCTTGCCTAAGTATATTTGTAGTTCTGCTAGAATACTATAAAGGAAAGTAGAAATAAAATATGAACCTATCAGGAGCAGCAGACAGTTGTAGAATTACCCTCAGTGAGGGCAAAGTTTACCATTTAAAATGAGGATATCTGATTGTACGTTTTTATAGGATTATTCTGAGACAACTGGGATGATCATGATTAATGAGTTTAGTTATAAAAATCTTAGGGATGGGGCCTAAGTTCTTGAAAGTTAATATGGAGAAGGGGAGAGTAACATACTGTCTATGCCACGGTTAACACCTCAGAAAAAATTAGTTCCTAATGAATCAGGGGCTTTGCTATCTTCTACTTCTATACGTTCTCCGCTAGATAATACAGCAGCTGATATGCAGTGGAGTTATATTTCAGAGGCAGTACAAACAGTTCCTTTAATGGATCCTGTAGGGTTAGTGGAAACTTTAGCTGGAACGGGTGAGCAGGAGGAAATAGGGCAGGTAGATGAACGAATTAGGAAGAGGAAACCAGCACCATCACTAATTTCTTTGTCCAGACTAAAACCCCTAAGGAAATAGTAGCTGGTGCTGAAAAATCTGACTCTCTTGTGGACGGACCCCTGTGTTGCTAACTTGGCAGGATGGATGGAAAATTTAAGCTCTCATAGCACCATATCCCAGGGAGGGCTCCTTTAGCCCTACACATATGAATACTCCCCGGTTATGCATTAGGGGAGCCTTCATGGGATTATAAGTATATGCGGGCTGGAATACAGGTATGGGAAAAGTATGAAGTTCAGGATAAAATAAAACAGGGTCAGTACCCTATGCTATATGGAAAAAGGACTGGGAACCAACCTATATACAATATGAAGGTGTATTTTCAAAGCACTTCCTATGAATTACCTATGGAACTTTGTAAGTCTAAGTGCTTTGAAAATGAGCCCCATAGTAACACAGTAAATAAATGTCAGCAGATAAAGATCTGCACGGTCCATCCAGTCTGCCTATCAAAGTGCCCAGAGTTGAATCTGACACTCTGCACAGGTGAAACAATGTTGATGCCCAGGGTCCCTAACACCCTCGCACCTGCCCTGATTAGGAGCTGGATGGCCTCTGATCCTCTCTCAACTGAGTTATTCCTCACAAACTTTCAGTCTAACAAATCTGTCTGCCTTGTACTCAACCTTTGAGCAGCCCTAATACTTCAGATGTTATTGTAAGTACTAGCCATGGTCAAATCGCTTTACTGATCGAGTGACTTTTTGTATTTCTCTGTTAATTATAACGGTTTTCTACTTGTTGAATTTTACTGGCTGTTAGCCGCTTTGAAGAGTATTTTTATACTAGAAAGGCAAGATAACAATCAAAATTGCATTCTATTACATAATACTTAAACATGGTTGTCAATAAATATTACTGAATAACCCCCCACCACACCCATGTGTTTCCTCACCTCTGTCGTAGCTCTATGACAGCCATGAATCTGGACATCTTACTCTAGTGCACTTATGTTTTCTGGCATATCAATCAGCTATGGCAAGGTAATAACATCAAGTCTTTTCAGGATCTGAGCAATGAATTTCAGATGCCTGCTTCTACTCAGTATCTTTATTTACAGTTGTGAAAGGTCCTCCTGAGTCCTGCTGTATATGATCGGTTCTCACGGCAACCTGACATGATTGACTCTGTTTTATCTCTCCCTCAGTCTAATCTTAAAATAATTACTTCACTCTATCAAATGCTGGCAGCACATGAGAGAAAGAGAAAATGCTTCCCACTTACACTTATTCAAAATGGAATCGCACACTTCAAGTCGATCTTTGTTTTAAAAGGGTGCTCGTACATAGACTATTCCAACACACTTACAGATTCCCTTCTTCTGTTTTCCAAATCTAGCAGCCTAGGTCAAAAGCAACAAAATAAGGTGGGCCACTGGCTAATGGCTCAACCAGTATTTTGACCAACACATCATCAACAAGGGAGCTTGGGGAAGGGGCCAGAGATGGGTTGGTTTAGCTCCTTCCAACCAAAATGGTGCTCCACTACCCCGGCCTTGGTTGTTGAAGGGACTATATCCAATATCATCCACAAGTCTTTTGGTCCTTAATTAAAGAGTCTGTTGCCATCACTGGTTTGAATTTTACTTCCCCCGCCCCACCCCCAATCACTGTGCTTTTTAGGCTGTGGGGGTGGATTTGCTGGTCCCTCCAAATTATTTTCTCAGTTAAAACACGACATAAGGCACACAATAGCTTGCCTTCTGGAAATTAGAACCCCCAGCTACAAAAGACGCATTAACAAAACTTGACAGTATGGAAAAGTTAATGCATAACCCCAAGGGAAACCTCATCCAAAGGACTGTGTCTAGGATACTTCCCAACTAAAGAAGCTAATCTTTGATTAATATATTTTGTCCAGTATTTCTATATTCACCTTTTCACTGCATCACGTTTCCATTTCTGGAGTTTTACTGTGTGTTTTGGAGCAAAGTGTCCAAATGAATGAAAATGTAAACTAAATAAAGTTTGTTTGTTTTTTATCAACATTTACAGCCTTCAACAGTAAATAAAACATAAAGCTTTACATCTAACATTTTGTACCTCGCAAGCAATGGGTCCCACACACTTCTATCCTATGGGGGCTGCATACACACAAGTGTCTTTCATGCCTTGCTCACTTTCTCTTTCACTTTGAGCAAAATTTAACATGTCAGTTTTTCAGAGATAAGTCTTTTCAAGCTGTAAGCAGTGGAAGGTCAGCTGAAGATAATAAACCACAACCAGCACAGACAACACAGTCCCAGAACCAGAGCTGCCCAGTTCCAGCAGGGAGACTCTTTAGCCAGTCTTGATTTTGAATCTACATCCCAAAACAATGTGATTTTTTTAGTCTCCAATGCTACCCCTTGAAATTAGTACTACAGGTCCCATAATGCACCAGGATGGAGATGTTAGAAATTTAAGACTGGCAGAAAATCTTTCTCCCAAATCGAGGTAACTTGGAAGCTCTGCAGAACTAGGGACCGGACCCAATTCAACTCTTCTGAATCAAATGTACTTTTTAAACAATTGATTTTAAACTTTAGAACAGTGACAAATAGGAAGCATCTCCCAGCAATTACAGAAACAGGTATTAACAGCTACCATTTCCAGCCACAGCCCTCTGCTGACCACTTGCAAGCAGCCTGTTAATTATGATTCAGAAGCACAGGGAACATAAGGTCTCCTCCTTTCATCCTCCCTCTCCCCACCCCCTTCTGTCCCTGGGCAACTGAATCATAAATTAAAGACACAGAAAAAGAGAGTGACTCAAGCCAGTAGAGAACACCCAGAAGAATAGGAGAGGGCACATCCACCCACAAGCCATTTGATCAATAATTTCAAATGCTGTGAAACTTCCACTTCCAAGTGTTAACATTGAGAAGACAACATCACAAAGCTCTGAAAAGCAAGGGGGAAACAAGCCTGGCACTCTGAAGTTATGACAGGAAAATGCATTTCTCCAGAAATTTAAAGCAGAGCATATGAATCTGTGTTTAAATCGAGCCAGCCCAACCACTAGGGAAGATTAGGCAGTTGCCTATCTTCGAAGCAGCAAAGAGCAGCTGTAGTAAAAGCAGAACAATAAATCTTGATAGTCACACAAACTCAAAGAACCATCAGTGTCCACTTTAACCTGCATTTTTATACGATGTTTATACGATGTTTATACGATGATCATAATTGTTAAGTCTAATTATCTAAATCTTAGGGGGGGCTGAAAGTTAACTGAAGGGGAGTTTATAGCTCTCGGTTCACCTAGACCTAAAGCAACTACCAGCCTTGCCCTGGCGATGGTTTAAAGAAGCACTGGAAAGGAAGGAGAAAAAAGGTACAGTGAAAGCCTAGCAAGAGTTGGATGAAAAGCGAGGGACTGATTGACATAGGTTTTAGGAAATGTAAGATTAAGGGGCCAATGTTCAAAACAGGCACAAACAAGCTTAACAAGCATAACACAAAGCCCATAACGCAGAAATGAATGCAAAGAAATAGCAAAGTGATGCTCAAAAAAAGTCTTATGCAAATGATATGCATGGTTAGCTGGCGCTAAAAAACAAAAGCAAGGGGAAGACCATGCCTGGCACATGTGCATAAAGGGTCTGCGGTAAGTGCAGCTCATGTCTGCATGCCCAACCTCTGAAGAGCAAGCACACGATGGCGCTGCTTGCACTTTAATTTTTTTTAAAAGCTCATATTTAAGCGCAGAAAAACAGGTGTCAATGTTTGCTTTCACTTTCGGTATTCCTGGGACTGGTGTACATGCTTGGCTCTCATTAGCAGCCCTCAAACTTGCACAGGCTTTCTTCCACTTGAAAAAAAAGAAGGCAAAATCCACAGTGCAATGTGAAAAACTGACAAGACCATCTTCTCCTCAAAAACCTTCTACGCCGCCCCTGAGCTGGCAGTAAACATTCCACATTATGGACCATCATTACCTTCTGTGCATTACTGCGCTTTCGTTGTGCATTGGGAAGAAATACTAACTGACCTCATTAGCATCTGTGTAGACGCACTTCAATTTGTAGTAATGTTTAGCAAACCTTGGGGCCCTTTTAGAAAGGCGCGGTCAGCTCTACCAGCATGCAGTGTGTGCCAAAATGAGGCTACCACCAGGCTAGCGCGCACCCCTGGCGGTCATTTCGGATTTAGCGTGCGCCCAAAATGCCTGGACAATTTTTTTTTATTTCCTACCGCACGCTGTGTTTCCGGCATTAATCGGCAGTTGGCGCGGGCTAACCGGTCACCGCGCATATAGCGTGTGAGCCCTTACTGCTAAATCAGTGGGTGCTGTTAGGGGTTCAGGCCGTAAATAGGCACACGCTGGTTTCAATTTTACCGTAGGCCCTTTTCCCGGCCCACTGAAAAAAAAAGTCATTTTTCCCCAGACGCGGTAGAAACTGGCCCAGCGCGCACTCAAAAGACGCGCTCGCACTACCGCATGTCACTTTTTACCGCAGCTTAGTAAAAGGACACCTCTGAGCATTCTACACACGATTATGTGTGCGCAAATCGGGCGCTAACCGCTTAATAACACTGGCATTAGTTTGAGTATTGGCTCATGAGATCAGCTGCATGTGTGGTGTGAAAGAAAGGCATCAAAAACTGACTGACAGCTGTTAAGGAGGAGGGAAAGACAGAGGTTATGTGCCAATTAGGAAGGAGGGAAACAGCTCTGACAGTAGTTGGAAAGCAGAGTGAGAGGCTGATGCCAGTTCACAGAAAATGAGAAAAAGAAATGGCAAATATCATCAGCAGAAAAGTGGTTGCCACTAATTAACACTCACAAGGGATAGTAGAGGAAAAGACAACCTCGAAGAAGAGAAACAGTTGGGAATGAATTTTACTGAGAAGGGAACCTGCCCAGAAAGATCCATGTGCTCTGGACACCAAGGTGCTGCGTTGTTCCTGAAGGAAACGGGACCCATATAGGGCTCAAATTTTGTACTGGTACAAAGAGACGGGTGTACACAAGATTCCCCGTACGGACTCATGCCCAATGACATCTTTGTATAATTTTCATGTTGGACCAGTTAAATTGTATTACACCAGAAAAGAATCCCATCAGGAAATACAGAAACTGAGAAAGACTGTTATCAGGTCACGGGAAAGAGGGAGACGGCTGCCAGTTGAAGCAAGAGAAACAGATCGATGCCATCCAATGCCAACTGAAAAGCTAAGGAGGGATAACCAAGAAAGTGAAACTTTATGAAAATGGACTAGCTGTGCCAACATGGTTGAGAAAAACATTTTTAATTGTCTTTTTATTAAAAATTTCAACATTATACACAAGCACCTAGGAAAATATTTTTACAACAGAAAACACGAGGACTTCAAGATGAAAATCGATAATAATTGGGGGCAGCCATATGATATGAGAACTAGAAAGAGGTTTTTGTTTCTGCCAGGGAACAGCCAGTGGAGAGACCGATGTCAGAAAGAGACGATGAAGAAAAAGGGGGAACTATATAAAGAATGGAAAGGAGAGATGAGCAGAGAATGAAGATATGAAAGTAACCGGGGAAGAAATGAAGATCAGATCCCTGTATCCGACAGAACTACAGAGAGCGGGGTTTGTGTCATCTAAAGCGTGAGACAGAGATACGACTTTGGTTCGGGAGAATGGAAAGTGAAATTCAGCACTCTAGAATGACAGGTTGCTCAGAAATAAAGAGCTGATAAAACAAGTGCGTAGAGCCTAACTTTCAAAAAAAAAATGAAATCGAAGCCATTTGCTTAAAGTTCCCCGGGAGCACTGAGGTTTCCAAACATATTGCGTTGTTCGATACTGTCAGCTCCCAAAGCCAACAATGCACCGCACTGCAAGCGGCCGATGCCGAGCACATCCCGGCCCGGGATCGCGGCAGCGGATCGGCTCCAACATGCAGCGGACGAGGCGAGGGAGGAGCACCAACTTTCCGGCCAAAGCTGCCCGAGCCAGGCCGCTGCCCCTTTAAATCGCTCACTTCGCACCCGGCCTCCGCCTCGTGACCGGGAGGGAGGAAACCCCCGGGAAAAGCCGCAGGCCGAAGCGCCGACAAATGCCGATGCGCCACCTCTCTGGGCAGCCGGGGCCGGAGGGGGCTCCGCGCGCGCCCGCCCGCAATTCGAAGCGGCTCACTCACCTGCGGCCCGGGGCTCAGCTCAGCTAGGGGACGGTGCGGATCCCAGGTGTCCCGCAGGCGCCATCTTTCCGGCTTGCTGCTTTCAAAGTCAATTTGCATCAAAAAACAGAGGAGGGAAGCGAGCTCCGAGAGCAGCTGCCGTCTGCGGGGAGGGGGCGGAGTGAGGGGAGGAGGAGGCTGCTGCTCCTTTGCAGCCGCTCAGTGTCCCGCACGGGCGCACAGCGGAGAGAGAGACGGTCAGTGTGGTCTGCTGTGACCCTTTGCAGATCATCCCGATCGTTCTCCCCACGAGTTTCCTGCTGACCCCCCCCCCCCCCCCCGTTCATGAGAAAAGCCACTGTGACCCCCCCCCCCCTCGATGAATAAGAAACCAATCCACGTGTATCCTAATACAAATCCCAGGGAGGGCAGCCCCCGCCCTCCATACACAGCTAAACAACAAGTACCAGGACAGCTGGTGAGGTCGATGGAGGAGGTGGGGGCGATAAATAAATCTGGAAATGACCTGCTCGGTTTGTCAATATCATCTCATAATGAACAGCCCGTTCCAGAACCCAGGATGACAGATGGGCATCAGGGGAAGTACCTCTGGGGCTGAACAAGCTCATTTCCTAGATTTGGACAAGTGGGGATTTTTGGTTCAGTCATTCTCCTGCCATCATCTGTCCTTTCTTTCCTCCACTAGCGTTACTTGGGGTCTGCAGCACCCTCATATGATTTGCTGTGACAGATAGTCTGAGACATGAAACTGACAACCAACTATATAAAAGTCTTCAAAGATCCATCCACCCAGAATAAGTGCTCCTCCTATTTTATCAGCTCCTTATTTCCAATTATTTCTGGTTCTCTTCACCCTTTAACATGCCTTGATATTTCCTGGCATACTTAACCTGGAAAGGAACACATAAAAAGCATAAGGGGGAAGAAGGCATAATTTCTTAATGGCACCTTATGGGCTAGTCCTAGAATGTCAGTTTGGACCCCAGAGGTGTTAGGATCTGTATTGTTTTTATTGACTGTCTGTGCCAGGTCACAAAAGTCATACAAAATATATGGCATGCAATCTTCCACAAACATGAGATTTCCATCATGGGATGAAGAAATGATAAGAACAGAAGAAAAACCATTTTGCCCAGCATTCTGTTTCCAACAGTAGCCAGTCCAGGGCACAAATTGCAATGCCTTCTTTATAGGTCTTAGCACAAGGGAGATTAGAAGTATGACATCGAAGCAAAATATTGCTGTCAAAATGGCCACGGCAGAAAAAAAATGTCATCGTGTCACCCCACTTTTAAAAGCAGAACACTGGCTACCCATCTAGTATTGCATGTGTAAAATACTTATGTTAGTCCACAATATTCATCAAACAGGGCTACCACTCTTGTCTTGTCATTTAATTCCCAGTTCTACTTCACGCACTCTCCGTTCATCCCAATAAAACCTCTTAGTCGTCCCATCATTCCGTCAAGTCTTTCTGGACACGTTCCTAAACTCTATGGTTGTGTTATAGGCCCTAAACTATGGAATAGGCTTCCGCTGTCTTTGCATCTTGAGGTTTCACACCAGAAATTCAAGATTGCTCTTAAAACATCCCTCTTTCAACAGGCATTTCAGGGTTGATTCTCCTTACCCTTTTTTTTCCTCCATGGTTAGCTTTCAGAGGATAGGCAGAGATAGCAATACAGAATCCTTTTCTTTTTTTTCCTCCTTTCCTATACAGTATATGAATTATACTTTGTTACATTACATTAAGGTCTTATAGCCTGCTACAGCCAACAAGTTCTAAGTGGGTAACATGGAGAAAAGGAGCATATTCCAGATAATTTTACAAAAATGATCTCAGTCTTTAAAAAAAAATAATATCTGGGAGTCAAGAAAGATATTTCCTATAAAAGGAAAGTCTTTAATAATTTCTGAAACTCAAAATAATGATCTGTTTGCGAAAAGAAGGAAGGGAAGGAATTCCAACTAGATTGTAGAGGATGTAAAGCTTTTACTTTATGAACTGTAAAAAATCCTAACACAAAAAGATTTCTAGTAACTCTACTGTGATTCCAATTAAGAAAAACAAAATGATCAATTAAATAGCCCAGAGAGCTTCCTTTACTATTTTTATTTTTAAAATAGTTGTAAACCACCTGGATGTTTGTATATAGAGCAGTATCTAATATAATAAAACGCACCCTCAACGTTCTGAAGACAACGTTCTGAAGCCATCTGACATCACTCCCAGGCTGAAGGGTTCGTGGATTCATGGTGGTGAAGCCATCCCACTCACAATGTCTCTCTGCCCCGCCCTCGCGTCAAACGTTATGACGTCGAGGGAGGATCTGTAACAGTGAAGGGATTGCTCGAACCACCCGACCACGCCCCCACCCACACAGATGTCACTCTCTTCCTCCAACGCTGCCACTTCAACGCCCCTCCCGTCCCTCCCACCGACTTCAACACTCACCCCTCCCTCCAATTCCAACACCCCCCTCCCTTCGCATTACTGCCCCCCCCCGGACCCCCCCCCCCCCCCCCCCGGCACGAACCTGAGGACAACACGCTTTCCTGCGGAAAACATCACCCAAAGAATGAACACTGCCTCTCATATCGCTTCTCTTCGGGTCTTCTTCCCTCCCTGTGTCCCGCCCTTCTGGAACCTACGTCACAAGAGGGCGGGACACAAGGAGGGAAGACGACCCGAAAGGAAGCAAACTGCTGGGCTGGCGAGGCGTACTGCGTGCAGCACTAGACCGGAGCTTCTGTGGGCCAAGAAACAGGTTGGTGCGCCAGGGTTGGAAATGGTGACCGCCGATCTCAGGGGCAGGGCCATGGATGGCCTGGCCTGCAGCGTGCAGCACTTTATAACGGGGGTAAGACGCCGCGGGGGGGGGGGCGGCCGTGACCGGCGATCTCGGGGGCAAGGGCGACCGCAGAACTCGGGGAGGGCCATGGATAGGAACAGAAAGGGAATGATGCATGGCAGGGCAATGTAGGAGAAAAGGCAGAGAAGTCAAGGAAAACTCTGGAACTGGGAGGGAGAGAGGACACTCCAACTGTGACGGAGGAAGGGATCCAGAAACAGGGATGGAGGGAGGGAGGGAGGGAGGATCATCAAACACAGAGGGAAGGACCTGGAGGGAGGGAGTGGGGGACCAGGAACTGGGAAGTAGGGAGGGACCAAACCTGGAACTGGGAGGTAGGGATGACCATGGAAGAGGGGGGGGGGAGTGGGGAGTGACAACAACCCTGGAACTGGATGGACCACACTGGAACTGGGAGGGAGTGAGGAGAGGGGAGGGGGGACCCTCCCCCTCCCCCATACACTCTCATTATCACACACACACACTCTCTCTATCACATACACACACACCCAGTCTCACTCTCTCTCACACACACCCAGTCTCACTCTCTCTGTCACACACACACACACTCGCGTATTCACTCTCTCTCTCTCTCTCATACACTCACCGTCTCACACACACTCTTTCAGACATACACACTCTGAGGAAACACCTTCCTAGTGCCCGTTTCATTCGTTTCAGAAATGGGCCTTTTTCACTAGTGTCAAATAAAGAGAAACTTGAAACTTGAAATACCCATCAGATTCCAAATAGGTAGATATATTTTTCACAGCTCATTTCCAGGGATGAGCAACAACTCTCCTGGCTAATAATTTTTTTTTAAGAGCATCCTGAGCCAGAACTGCACCCTGTTCAATATGCTCCAAGTTTCAAGTTTCCATTATTTTATTTTATTTTTTATTGGAATTTTCAAAACAGAACAAGCAATACAGTCTTGTTACAAAAGAAATATGATCCATAACACACCGATTACATAGGAATCAAATACAGATAACCTCCTATAAAAATAAGAGATTAAGGTGCCCTTTTGCAAAGGCGCGAAAGGGCCTATGCATGTCCAGCACGTGCCAAATCGGCATTACTGCCTGGCTACTGTGTGCCCCGGGCGATAATTCTGAGTCTGGTGGGCACCGAAAACATGCGGTAGAAAATATTTTTCTACCGTGAAGTGCTTACACGGGAGTAAACTGCAGTTGATGCTCGCTGCATGCTTACTGCCGGGTAGGGCATGAGACCTTACCGCCAAGTCAGTGGGTGGCGGTAAAGTCTCGGGCCAAAAATGGATGCGCGTTGGTTTTTATTTTGCCGCACGCCCATTTCCTGGCCCCTTAAAAAAAGGCCTTTTCCCCAGAATGCTGTCAAAAATGGCCCAGCGCATGCCCAAAAGATGCACTCGCACGCAGCAGGCCACTTTTTTTTTACTTCAGCTTAGTAAAAGGGGGCCCTATTTAATAAGCCGCGCTGTAGGCAAGTTAACTTTTTAGTACTCGCTTACGCTACAGACACCGTGGTGTCTCTAGCATTAGCGTGCGCTAAAAAGTTAGCATGCCTACAGTACGGCTTAGTAAACGGGCCCTAAAAGATTAAAATAAAACATAGGAAAACCCCACTAGACCACAAAAGGTGGGGATGCTAGTACAGCATTATGGGGCCCTTTTACTAAGGTGCGTAGGCACCTACGCGCGTCCAATGCGTGTCAAATTGGCACTACCGCCTGGCTAACATGTGCCCCAGGCGGTAATTCCATTTTTAATGTGTGCCCAAAACACGCAGTAGAAAATATTTTCTATTTTCTACCAGAGGGCCCATACCTGGTGGTAATCGACAGTTGGCACGTGCTGCACGCTTGTCGCCCAGTTAGCACATGAGACCTTACCGCTAAGTCAATGGGTGGCATTAAGGTCTCAGGCCAAAATGGATGCGCGCTGGTTTTCATTTTACTGCGCGTCCATTTTCCAGCACTTTAAAAAAAAATCCCCTTTTTTCTAGGCGCGCTCAGAAAATAGATCATCGCGCATCCAAAATGCACCTACACCAGCGCAGGCCACTTTTGGATGAGTGTTAGTAAAAGGCCCCCTATATGAGGATCCCTGTTAATGGTAATTCCATAAAAGAAAAGGTTTAACATCTTACGACACCTGCATTGGACACAATTGTGGAAGCAACTGGAATCAAAGATGTCTTTGCATCTAAAAAGGATCTCAACTGCTCTGGGACATAAAATGTATAGGAATTACTTAAGTACTTTACCAAACACTTGCAGGGGTATCTGAGGAAAAACAAAGCTTCCATACTTCATGTCTCTGCCCCCTTGGCTAAGAAACATTTTCTACTCTCCTGAGTTGATCTTTCTAAATCAGAAAAAAAATCCAGATTTTGTGTCCAGAAATAAAGTCTCTATATTTCAAAAATAGAGATGAAGTATCATAGTCAAGTCTTATTCAAGAATCAGAGTAACTAATAAGGTTGCTTTACCAACAACCACAGGACCTTCAGAGACTGATCCAATTCCCATATTAGAATTAGCTGTATCCACAGGCAGATTTCCCAAACTTTCAGTCTGAGTCCGTGCACCCGACATATAATAAACCCTGGCTACGGGTGGTAGTAATTCTGATGAAATCTTCAAATTCTCAGTCAAATACTTTTTAAAAAGATCTAGTGGTGTAATATCTTGAACTTTAGGAAAATCCAAGATCCTAAGGTTAAGATATCTGGTGTAATTTTCTTTCTATTTGACAAAGTCTTATCCTTCATCAAAGTATTATTGACTGATTTCACACTTTCCACCTCCCTTTCCAGAAAATCAATTTTCCCCTTTTGTGTCTCTAATTGTTGCTCAACCATTGCCTGAGTTTTATTCTGCAATTCTTTTGCACGAGTTTTTAAGTCAGTTGAACAAACTGAAATACTACTACTACTACTACTTAACATTTCTAGAGCGCTACTAGGGTTACGCAGCACTATACAGTTTGACAAAAAAGGACAGTCCCTGCTCAAAGGAGCTTACAATCTAAAGGACGAAATGTCAAGTTGGGGCAGTCTAGATTTCCTGAATAGGGGTGTAGTGGTTAGGTGCCGAAGGTGACATTGAAGAGGTGGGCTTTGAGCAAGGATTTGAAGATGGGCAGGGAGGGGGCCTAGCGTATGGGCTCAGGGAGTTTATTCCAAGCATGGGGTGAGGCGAGGCAGAAAGGGCGGAGCCTGGAGTTGGCAGGTGGTGAAGGGTACTGAAAGGAGGGATTTGTCTTGAGAGCGGAGGTTACGGGTAGGAACGTAAGGGGAGATGAGGGTAGAGAGGTAAGGAGGGGCTGCAGATCAAGTGCATTTGTAGGTTAGTAGGAGAAGCTTGAATTGTATGCGGTACCTGATTGGAAGCCAGTGAAGTGACTTGAGGAGAGGGGTGATATGAGTATATCAGTTCAGTCGGAATATAAGACGTGCAGCAGAGTTCTGAACGGACTGAAGGGGGGATAGATGGCTAAGTGGGAGGCCAGTGAGGAGTAGGTTGCAGTAGTCAAGGCGAGAGGTAATGAGAGAGTGGATGAGAGTTCGGGTGGTGTGCTCAGAGAGGAAAGGGCGAATTTTGCTAATGTTATAGATGAAGAAGCGACAGGTCTTGGCTATCTGTTGGATATACGCAGAGAAGGAGAGGGAGGAGTCGAAGATGACTCCAAGGTTGCGGGCAGATGAGACAGGGAGGGTGAGGGTGTTATCAACTGAGATAGAGAGTTGAGGGAGAGGAGAAGTGGGTTTGGGTGGAAAGACGATAAGCTCGGTCTTGGCCATGTTCAGTTTCAGGTGGCGGTTGGACATCCAGGCAGCAATGTTGGATAGGCAGGCCGATAGTTTGGCCTCGGTTTCCGCAGTGATGTCTGGTGTGGAGAGATAAAGCTGGGTGTCGTCAGCATAGAGATGATATTGGAAACCATGAGATGAGATTAGGGAGCCCAGGGAAGAGGTGTAGATTGAAAAGAGAAGGGGTCTGAGGACAGATCCCTGGGGAACTCCCACAGAGAGCGGGATGAGGGTGGAGGAAGAACCATGAGAATGTACTCTGAAGGTACGGTGGGAGAGATAAGAGGAGAACCAGGAGAGGACAGAGCCCTGGAACCCAAATGAGGACAGAGTGGCAAGAAGTAAGTTGTGATTGACAGTGTCAAAAGCGGCGGATAGGTCGAGGAGGATGATGATGGAGTAGTGGCCTTTGGATTTGGAGGTCATTGCAGACTTTGGATAGTGCTGTTTCTGTTGAGTGTAGAGGACGAAAGCCGGATTGAAGCAGATCGAGGATGGCATGAGAGAAGAGAAAATCAAGGCAATGACTGTGAACGGCTCAAGTATCTTGGAGAGGAAGGGTAGGAGGGAAATGGGGCGGTAGTTGGAGGGACAGGTAGGGTCAAGTGATGTTTTTTTGAGGAGTGGTGTGACTACAGCATGCTTGAATGTGTCAGGGACAGTTGCAGTGGAGAGAGAGAGGTTGAGGATATGACAGATGGGGGGGGGGTGACAGTAGGAGAGATGGTGTTAAGTAAGTTGGTGGGGATGGGGTCAGAGGAACAGGTGGTGCATTTCGAGGAGGAGAGAAGATGGGCGGTTTCCTCTTCGGTGATATCAGGAAAAGAGGAGAAGGAGGCCTGGGTTGGTTGGTTGAGGGAGTGGGTTATAGGGTGAGGAGGAGGAGAGGGCTTGGTGGTGAATTCGAGGTTGATCTTCTGCACCTTGTCGCGGAAGTAGTCAGCCAGTGATTGAGGAGAGAGTGAGGGGGGGATGGGAGTGGAGGGCACTTTGATGAGGAAGTTAAGGGTGGCGAAGAGACGACGAGGGTTAGAGCTGAGGGAGTTAGTCAATTGGTGTAATAGTCCTGTTGGTGAGGAATAGGGAGGACTGGAAGGAGGATAGCATGAATTTGTAATGAATGAAATCAGTATGGGTGCGAGATTTCCTCCAGTGGCGTTCAGCTGATCGGGCGCAGGAGCGAAGGTATCGGGTGCAAAGGGTCAGCCAGGGCTGGGGATTAGTACGCCTTGTGGGACGGGAGATGGATAGTGCAAGGATGTCCAGAGCAGAGGAGAGAGTGGCATTGTAAGTGGAGACAGCCATGTCGACGGACTCGGAGGACATGATGGAAGGGAGTAGATTAGAGATGCTGGAGGATAAGGTGGGAGGGTCGACAGCTTGGAGATTCCTGGAAGTAGTGGTTAGTGTTGGGCGGGACTGAGGGGGAGGGTGATGAAGTGTGAATGTGATCAGGTGATGGTCAGAGAGAGGAAGCGCTGAGGCGCAGAAATTTGAGGGTGAGCAGGTAGAGGAGAGGACGAGGTCAAGACAGTGGCCAGATTGGTGAGTAGGGGTGGTGGAGCTCAGTTGGAGGTTGAAAGAGGAGGTTAGAGTGAGGAACTGAGAAGCGTAAGAGTCAGATGGGTCGTCAGTGTGTATGTTAAAGTCTCCAAGAATGAGGGATGGGGATGAGGGCTCAAGAAAAACGGAGAGCCAGGCATCGAAGTCGGTAAGGAAGGAAGAAAGGGACTTATCAGGGGGGCGGTAAATGACTGCAACTCTGAGTGGCAGCGGGTAGAATAGACGGATGGAGTGGACTTCAAAGGATGAGAAGCAGTGAGACTGCGGTAGGAGGAGAGGTTGAAAACTGCATGAGGGCGAAAGTAGTAACCCGACGCCGCCACCACGGCCGACTGGGTTGGGAGAAAAGATAGTCTCCATGGCATATGGCCGCGACTGAGACAGAGTCATCGGGAGTGAGCCATGTTTCAGTTAGGGCGAGCAGTTGAAGGGAATGGGAGATGAAGAGATCATGGGTGAAGGAAAGTTTGTTGCAGACCGAGCGGACATTCCACAAGGCACACGAGAAGGGGAGGGAGAAGGGGGGAGGAGGGGAATAGAGATGAGATTGGAGACATCGCGGAAACATTTGCCTGAATGAGACGAGGACAGGTGTGGGGGACCTGGGTTGGGATTGATGTCTCCCGCAGCTAACAGGAGAAAGAGTAAGAGAGTGCGGAGGAGGGTGGGGGAGGTAGGGTGACGAAGGCAACGAAGACGGGATGCGCTTAGGAGGAATGGGGAAGGGTTCATGGAAGGAAGGAGGTGATGAAGGTTGAGAGCTAGGAAGGAGGAGGAGGACAGTAGAGATGGTGGGGGACGGGGGTGGGTAGGGTAATGCAGTAGTGAGCAGCACAGGAGAGGACATGGATGGGCAGTGAGGTCGTGCGGTATATAGCGGTGAGGGGAGGGAGAAAGATTTGGAAGGGACAGGGCAAGGAATAGAATGTGTATGGGGGCCATAAGTAGTGACTGAGGTGTTTACGGGCGCATATGTAGTGACTGGCAGGTAGGTTGCTGGGTTGGGGGGGCAGGCAGGTAGATGGCGGGATGAAGGGTAAGCAGACAGGAGAGTGATGGGCTGGCAAGGCAGCAGGCGGGAAGGCAGGTAGGTAGTAGTGCAGGCTAGGGTAGGCAGGTTGTTGTGGAGGCTAGGAGGCAGGCAGGTTGTTGATGGGCAGACAAGCAGGCAAGTTGAAGGGCTGACAAGCAGGCAGGTTGGTTGCTTGGCTAGCAGGCAGGCAGGCAGGCAGGAACAGGTGAGTGTGGTGGAAAGCTCAGCAACAGGACTGGAACAAGCTGGAATAATATGGAGCAATATGGAAATATGGAAATAGAAGAATCAAGAATCAGAAGAATAGAAGAAGAATCAAGTCTTACCAACACATTCCACAAAGAGTCCGAGGTGACAAATGTTGGTCTTTGCATCAGGGTGGGGGAGTAAGAGAGTCCACTGATGGTATCTAGGTGGAAGATGTCTTTGGAGCCACTTAGACCTTTCCAGTTACAGGTCGAGTTTCTTCTAAGGTTGAAGCAACATTCCTAGAGCTGCTCTCTTGCTCTGTAGGTTCAACCAGCCCCACCCAAACTTGATCACTGACCTCCAACACAGGTATTTCCCTCTCTGCTCCAAGCAACTGCCTTGCAGTAGTATTTCAACATGAGGCTGAAAGTGGGGGCTGATAAATTTCTTATCTCCCAAGCATCTCAGGCTCCCCCCCCCCCCTGGAAGAGCTGCAGCAGGAGAAACTGGCTCCCCACTTGCTCTAGTTTGCCACGGCACAAAGGTTTCCGGCGTCGGCTGAGACAAAGAAGAAACCAATCTTGTAGGGGTGCAGATAACCACCTTCCTCTTCTTTTGTGGAGGCATAAGGTTTGTTGTTCAGGAGGAATTCAGGAGACACTGGAGCAGTCACAGTCAGAATGCCACCATCTTGACTCCCTCAAGTTTCCAAGTTTATTAAAATTTTATATACCACTCAAGTAAGCTCTAGGCCCTAGCACCCCTGCGCCACAGCCACTGTAGGGAGCACTGGATGAGAAGTGAATTTTTCACCCTCTGTCTCTTGCGCCTTGTGTGGCTGCAACAACTACTCATCCCTTGGGACAGCCCTGATTATTTTAAAATAGATTTTCCCAGATTTGACATGCTTGTCTTATTGCTGATCAAAAAAACATTTTTATGTTAATGATCTAGATACACTTGGAGGGGCATAATCAAACGCGAACGCCTATGTGTAAGAACGTCCATCTCTGAGAACTGGTCTGTGAAGGGGCGGGCCGAACTGTATTTTCGAAAAAAATGGACGTCCATCTTTTTTTCGCAAATACATTGGATTAGGGCGTTTTTTGAGCTGGGCGTTTTTGTTTTTTAGCGATAATAGAAACCGAAGCGGCCCAGCTCAAAAATGACCAAATCCAAGGCATTTGGTCGTGGGAGGGGCCAGCATTCGTAGTGCACTGGTCCCCCTGAGATGCCTCTATGCTAGCCTCAACTATCATACCTAGCTCCATGACAGCAGTATGCAGGTCCCCAGAGCAATTTTAGTTTAGTTGGTGCTGCACGGGACCCATGCAGAGAGGAAAAATTGGAAGAAAAAAAAAAACAAGCAAGCAAGTGCAGTCAGGGACGTCCAAATTAAACCTATAGTAAAAGGGGGAATCAAACCAACAACCTTCTGATTACAAACTCAGTGCTGTAGCCAGTGCAACACATTATTCAGTTGCTTAGATGTCCTTCCCTTTCCATTAAGTCCCTCCAAGTTTCTGTCAGCCAATCACAGCTCCTTTAGCCGACATTGGTGTCAGCTAAACAGCTGTGATTGGCTGACAGAAACTTGGAGGGACTTAATGGAAAGGGAAAGACATCTAAACAACTGAATAAGGTGGTGCACTGGCTTGAGCACTGAGCTTGTAATCAAAAGGTTGCTGGTTCAAGTCCCCCTTTTACTAGCGTGGTAATTTAGACGTCCCCTGACTGCACTTGCTTGGTTTTTTTTTTCTTCCGATTTTTCCTCTCTGCATGGGTCCCGCGCAGCACCAACTAAACTAAAATTACTTCGGGAACCTGCATACTGCTGTCATGGAGCTGGGGATGACATTTCAGGCTGGCTTACAAGTTGAAAAAAATGTTTAACGTTCATTTTTTTTTGGTGGGAGGGGGTTAGTGACCACTGGGGGAGTCAGGGGAGGTCATCCCCAGTTCCCTCCGGTGGTCATCTGGTCATTTAGGGCACTTTTTTGGGACCTGTTCGTGAAAAAAACGGGTCCAACAAAAGTGACCTAAATTCTCTCTAAAAACGCCTTTCTTTTTTCCATTATCGGCCGAGCACGCACATCTCTGCTCAGCCGATAACCACGCCTCAGTCCCGCCTTCACCACGCCTCTGACACTCCCCCATCAACTTTATTCGTTCCCGCAACGGAGTGCAGTTGGAAACGCCCAAAATCGGCTTTCGATTATACCGATTTGGGCACCCACGTGAGAAAGACGTCCATGTCCCGATTTAGGTCGGAATATAGGCGTTTTTCTCTTTCGATTATAAGCAGGATAGTGAGCAGGTTGGTACATATGTATACGATGGAGTGGGAGGAAGATGGGGGGGTTTAGCGGAAGGATAAAGGTTGAAATGTGAGGATGATGACAATTGTTTTAATGCACATGTTTTTGCATTTCTTCTTATTCTGTTTCATCAATAAAAATGATTTAAACATAAAATAGATTTTCCCTTCAGGAGCTTGTCTAAACCTCTTTTGAATTTCGCCACAGTCATCTTGGAGGGGCATTTTCGAAAGAAACGTCCAAGTTGGGATTTGGACTTCTTTGTAAAACGTCCAAATCCGGGGGTGGGGAAAACCTTATTTTTGAAAAAAGATGGACGTCCATCTCTCGTTTTGAAAATACCAAGGACATCCTTGGATTTGGACGTCCTTAGACATGGACGGCTTTGACTTTTGGCGATTTTCGAAACCAAAGACGTACATGTCAAAAACGTCCAAATGCAAGCCATTTGGATGTGGGAGGAGCCAGCATTTGTAGTGCACTGGTCCCCCTGACAAGCCAGGACACCAACCGGGCATCCTTGGGGGCACTGCAGTGGACTTCATAAATTGCTCCCAGGTACAAAGCTCCCTTACCGTGTGTGCTCAGCCCCCCAATCCCCTCCCAAAACCCACTACCCCCAACTGCACACCACTACCATAGCCCTTACGGGTGAAGGGGGGGACCTAGATGTGGGTACAGTGGGTTTGTGGTGGGTTTTGGAGGGCTCGCTGTTTCCTCCACAAACGTAACGGGGGTATGGGCCTGGGTCCGCCTGTCTGAAGTGCACGGCACCCAATAAAACTGCTTCAGGGACCTGCATGCACTGTCTTGGACCTAAGTATGACATCTGAGGCTGGCATAGAGGCTGACCACTGGGGGAGTAACAGGAGGTCATCCCCGATTCTGTCCGGTGGTCATCTGGTCATTTCGGGCACCTTTTTGTGCCTTATTCGTAAAAAAAACACGTCCGGGTGAAAATGTCCAAGTTTCACTTTAGGATGTCCCTGCTTTTTTTGATTATGGCTCAAAGACGTCCAAGTCCCGCCTTCACCACGCCCTCAACACGCCTCCTTGAAATTTGGACGGACTTCAGTTAGAGACATCCAAAATCGGGTTTCGATTATACTGATTTGGACGTCTCTGGAGATGGACATCCACGTTCTGATTTATGTCGAAAGGTGGACATCCATCTCTTTCGAAAATTAGCCTGTTGATCACTTCTGGCACAGATGCCATAGCTTAACTATGTGGAAAAAAAATTTACAATTTGTTTTTATGTGTATACAGCGGCTTAATGATATTCTCAGGTTTGTTCTCCATCCTTTTTCAAATAATCCCTAAAGTGTATTTGCTTTTTTGACATCCGCTGTACACTTATTCATAATGGCTATTTCTTAGATGGTGACTCCTAATTTACAGCCCAACATTTTGTACCAGTAGTTGAGATTAATTTTCCCTATGTGCATCACTTTGCTCTTGTCAAATTACATTATATCTGCCATTTAGATGGCCAGTCTCCTAGTCATAAGAACATAAGAATAGCCATACTGGGTCAGACCAATGATCCATCTAGCCCAGCATCCTGTTTCCAACAGTGGCCAATTCAGGTACAAGTACCTGGCAGAAACCCAAATAGTAGCAATATTCCATGCTACCAATCCTGGGGCAAGCAGTGGCTTCCCCATGTCTGTCTTAAAAGCAAACTTTGAACTTTTCCTCCAGGAACTCATCCAAACTTTTTTTTAAACCCAAATACACTAACTGCTGTTACTACATCTTCCAGCAAAGAGTTCCAGAGTTTAACTATTTGTTGAGTGAAAAGTATATTTCCTCCTATTTGTTTTAAAAGTATTTCCATGTAACTTAATTGAGTGTCCCTTAGTCTTTGTACTTTTTGCTCTACACCACTCTGGATTTTGTAGATCTCAATCATATCTCCCCTCATCCATTTCTTTTCCAAGCTGAAGAGCCTAACCTCTTTAGCCTTTCCTCATATGAGAGGAGTTCCATCCCCTTTATTATTCTGGTTGCTCTTCTTTGAACCTTTTCTAATTCTGCTATATCTTTTTTTAAATACGGCAACCAGAACTGAACACAATATTCTAGGTGAGGTTGCACCATGGAGCGATAAAGAGGCATTATAGTATTCTCAGTCTTATTTACATACATAGTAACATAGTAGATGTACGGTCCATCCAGTCTGCCCAACAAGATAAACTCATAGGTGATACTTTATGTGTATACCTGACTTTGATTTGTATCTGCCATTTTCAGGACACAGACCGTAGAAGTGTGCCCAGCACTAGCCCCACCCCCCACCACCGGCTCTGCCACCCAATCTCCGCTAAGCTTCTGAGGATCCATTCCTTCCAAACAGGATTCCTTTATGTTTATCCCACACATTTTTTAATTCCGTTACCGTTTTCATCTTCACCACCTCCCGCGGGAGAGCATTCCAAGCATCCACCACTCTCTCCGTGAAAAAATACTTCCTGACATTTTTCTTGAGTCAGCCCCCCCTTCAATTTCATTTCATGTCCTCTAGTTCTACCACCTTCCCATCTCCGGAAAAGGTTCATTTGTAGATTAATACCTTTCAAATATTTGAATGTCTGTATCATATCACCCCTGTTTCTCCTTTCCTCCAGGGTATACATGTTCAGGTCAGCAAGTCTCTCCTCATACGTCTTGTAACGCAAATACCATACCATCCTCGTAGCTTTTCTTTGCACCGCTTCAATTCTTTTTACATCCTTAGCAAGATATGGCCTCCAAAACGGAACACAATACTCCAGGTGGGGCCTCACCAACAACTTATGCAGGGGCATCAACACCTCCTTTCTTCTGCTGGTCACACCTCTCTCTATACAGCCTAGCAACCTTCTAGTTATGGACACCGCCTTGTCACACTGTTTCGTCGCCTTCAGATCCTCAGATACTATCACCCCAAGATCCCTCTCCCCGTCTGTACATATCAGACTCTCACCGCCTAACACATACGTCTCCCGTGGATTTCTACTCCCTAAGTGCATCACTTTGCATTTCTTCGCATTGAATTTTAATTGCCAAACCTTAGACCATTCTTCTAGTTTCCCGAGATCTTTTTTCATGTTTTCCACTCCCTCCCGGGTGTCCACTCTGTTACAAATCTTAGTATCATCTGCAAAAAGGCAAACTTTGCCTTCTAACCCTTCTGCAATGTCACTCACAAATATATTGAACAGAATCGGCCCCAGCACCGATCCCTGAGGCACTCCACTGCTCACCTTTCCCTCATCCGATTGAATTCCATTTACCACCACCCTCTGGCGTCTGTCCGTCAACCAGTTCCTAATCCAGTTCACCACTTCAGGTCCTATCTTCAGCCTGTCTAGTTTATTCAAGAGCCTCCTGTGGGGAACCATGTCAAAAGCTTTGCTGAAATCTAAGTAAATTACGTCTATAGCACGTCCATGATTCAATTCTCCGGTGACCCAGTCAAAGAATTCAATGAGATTCATTTGGCACGATTTACCTTTGGTAAAACCATGTTGTCTCGGATCTTGCAACTTATTGGCTTCCAGGAAATTCACTGTCCTTTCCTTCAGCATCGCTTCCATTACTTTTCCAATAACCGAAGTGAGGCTTACCAGCCTGTAGTTTCCAGCTTCTTCCCTATCACCACTTTTGTGAAGAGGGACCACATACTCCGTTCTCTACTCCCATGGAACCTCTCCCGTCTCCAAGGCTTTATTAAACAAATCTTTAAGAGGACCCACCAGAACCTCTCTGAGCTCCCTCAATATCCTGGGGTGGATCCCGTCCGGTCCCATGGCTTATCATCCCTTTCCTAATAATTCCTACCATCCTCTTTGCTTTTTTGGTCGCCACCACACACTGGGCTGAAGATTTCAGTGTATTATCTACAACGACATCTAGCTCATTTTCTTGGGTGCTGACCCCCAAGGTGGACCCTGGCATCAGGTACCTATGATTTGGATTGTGCTTCCCAATGTGCAGTGCATCACTTTCAATTTGCTATTTGGATGCCCAGCCTTCCAATTTCCTAAGGTCTTCCTGCAATTTTTCAGTACACAATTTTTCACAGTCTGCATGTGTTTTAACAAACTTGAATAGTTTTGTGTCATCTGCAAATTTAATCACCTCACTTGTTGTTATGTTTTCCAGATCATTTATAAATATGTTAAATAGCACTAGTCCTAGTACAGATCCCTGCAGCATTCCACTATTCACTCTCCTCCATTGAGAGAAATGGCCATTTAACCCTACTCTATTTTTTTCTGTCCAATAAACAATTTCTAATCCACATCAGAACATTGCCTCCTATCCCATAACTTTTTAATTTTCTCAGGAGTCTCTCATGAAGAACTTTGTTAAACGTTCTCTAAAAATCTTGATACACTGCATCAACCTGTTTATTCATGCCTTCAAAGAAATTAAGCAAATTGGTGAAGCCATGCTGACTCTGTCCCATTAAACAACATTGTCTATGTGTTCAGCAATTGTATTCTTTATAATAGTTTACACTATTTCATCCAACACTAATGTCAGGCTTACCAGTCTGTAATTCCCCGGACCACCCCTGGAACCCTTTTTAAAAATTGGTGTTACATTGACCACCCTCCAATTTTCAGATACTATGGATGATTTTAACAACAGGTTACAGATTACTAACAGCAGATCAGCAAGGTCCTGTTTGAGTTCTTTTAGTACCTTTTAATGCATGCCATCTGGTCCAGTGATTTACTACTCTTTAATTTGTCAATTTGGCTCAGTACATCTTCCAGATTCAACAAGATTTCTTTCAGTTCCTCCGCATCATCATCCTTGAAAACCATTTCTGGTGCAGGTAGATATCTTACAACTTCTTCCATAAAGACCAAAGCAAAGAATTCATTCAGTCTCTCCGCTATGTCCTTGTCCTCTCTGAGTGCCCCTTTTGCTCCTTCATGATCTAACAATCCCACAGATCCCCTCACAGGCTTTCTGCTTCTGATGTACCTGAAAAAGTTGTTACTGTGAGTTTTTGCCTCTGTGGCAAATTTATCTTTTAGCCTTCTTTATCAATGATTTGCATCTGACTTGCTGGTGCTTATGTTGCTTCTTATTTTCTTAATTTGGGTCCTTTTTCCATTCTTTGAAGGTCACTTTTAGCCCTAATAGCCTCTTTCACGTAACCTTTTAATCATGCTGGTTGTCGTTTTCTCTTCTTTCCACCTTTGTAAATGTGTGGGATACATCTGGTTTGGGAATCCAAGACGATATTTTTAAACAATGTCTATGCCTGATTTAATGTCCTAACCTTTGCAGCCAATCCTCATTTAGTCACCCTTTTGAAAATTAAATGCTGCTACGGTAGATGTCCTTTGTGGCTTCCCTCTAGATAGTAGCTTGAACTTGATCAAGTTATGATTACTGTTTCTCAGTGGATTCAACACCGTACCTCTCATACTATGCCCTGCATTCCACTAAGGACTAGAACTAAAATTACTCTGGTGAGAATATATATGTATCCAGATGATACATTGTTGGTGGATTGTGCTCTCATGCTGCTCCAGATCTTATCCTATTGCAAGATTGTTTACTTGCAATCTGAGAATTGGATGACTCAGAAGAGATTAATTCTGAATGTAGGCAAGACTACAGCTTTTTGGTTGACAGGGCATTTGCCTTGCCCAATGTCTTAGAAGATCTTTCTGCAAATCCTTGCACTTCTCTGCCATTTTAATTTTGTATCATCCACAGATTTGATCATCATTGGTTTTACTTATTCCTCCTCCCCATTCCCCCTCTACGCATCCCATCCTTCTCTTCTCCATCTCCCCTTTATTATATCCTTCCTTACCCCTTTTCCCCCAACTTATACTATCCTATCCTGTCTACCCTATTTTATCCTAATCATACATTATCAAACTCAACTTATCATACATTATTCAAGCTCAACTTCATGTTTCACTACTGTTTTGAAATTTCTGTTATAAGACTTTGTATTTCGAATTACTATGTAAGCCGCATTGAGCCTGCATTGTGTGGGAAAGCGCGGGGTAAAAATGTAATAAATAAATAAATCTCACTCATCACTTCTATCTCCAGATCATTTATGTATATGTTAAAAAACACAAATCCCAGTACAGACCCTTGCAGCACTTCAATACTGACTTTTTTCATACAGCTAACGTAAGTACATAAGGGGGTTGTTTGCTAAAGCTTAGCTCCAGTTATCTACAGCAGGGCCTATAGGAATAAAATGGGCCCTGCTGCAAATAACTCCAGCTAAGCTTTAGTAAACAACCCCCTAAGTACATAAGTGTTGCCTTACTGGGACAGATCAAAGGTCCATCAAGCCCAGCATCCTGTTTCCAGCAGTGGCCAATCCAGATTACAAATGCCTGGCAAGATCACAAAACAGTACAATACATTTTATGCTGTTCATCCTAGAAATAAGCAGTGGATTTTCCCCAAGTCCATTTTAATAATGGCTTATGGACTTTTCTTTTAGGACGTTATCAAAACCTTTTTTAACCCCACTAAGCTAACTGCTTTTACCACATTCTCTGGAAACAAATTCCAGAGTTTAATTATACGTTGAGTGAAGAAATATTTTCTCCGATTTGTTTTACATTTACTACTTTGTAGCTTCATTGCGTGCCCCCTAGTCCTAGTATTTTTGGAAAGAGTAAACAAGCAATTCACGTCTATCCGTTCCACTCGACTCATTATTTTATAGACCTCTATCATATCTCCCCTCAGCTGTCTTTTCTCCAAGCTGAAGAGGCCTAGCCGCTTTAGTCTTTCCTCATAGGGAAGTCATCCCATCCTCTTTATTATTATTATTATCATCACATTTGTACCCCGCGCTTTCCCACTCAAAGCAGGTTCAATGCGGCTTACATAGTAATCATTTTCGTCGCCCTTCTCTGTACATTTTCTAATTCCGCTATATCTTTTTTTAGATGCAGTGACTAGAATTGCACATAGTATTCTAGGTGCAATCGCACCATGGAGTGATACAAAGTCCTATTCTCTATTTTCTGTCTTTCAGCCAGTTTCCTAATTCATAACTCTTTAATTTCCTAAGAAATATCTGATGAGGGACTTGATTGCCTTATGAAAATATGCATACACATCAACAGCCAGCTCACCACTTTATCCACTTGTGTACACCTTCAAAAAAATATCTAATGAATTGGTAAGACAACCCATGCCTACTCAATTCTGTTAAGCCATGTCTATATATATGGTCAATAATTTTGTTTTTTTGGAAGAGTTCAACCATTTTGACTGGCACTGATGTCAGGTTCTGCCTGACTCTTGGGTCCTGCATTTGGAATGGTGAACATTTCTGAGAATGCTACCCTGGAGGTTCTGGATTTAAAATTATACCTAAAACATAACATAATATAATAGCTTGTGTACCGCTATGACCATGAATGGTTCAGAGCAGTTTACAAAAACAAGAAAACAGATGCAATATCATTATATATTTGTTTTAAATCATAGTTAAAATAACATTGTAAATATAACACAACTCAAACAATCTAATCCTATTACAAAATTAAACATTTCTAAGAATAACATTGAGTAAAAAGCTACATTTGCAATAATTTTTTAAATGTATAAAAACATATCTCTGTCCGTATCATTAACGGGAGAGAATTCCATATGCTGGGTACAGCTGCCATAAATATTAGCTTTGATGAACTACATTTGCAGAAGGAAACTGAGATTGATTTGTATACATCTGACAGGAAGAACAAGATCTAGATTTGACTTCCAGAACACTCCGTCCTTGCTCTTTCCTATGTTACTGGTACAGATATGTATCAAGGCAGCTGGTTCCTCCCCAGCATTATCTAAAATCATATCTAGTGATGCATGAGTTCGGCCACCTGTGCACCAGGCAGGCAGGTTACCTAGAAATCCTCATGCCTATCATCCACTCCGCTATCTATATGCATAATAATTAATCACTAATTACAATGGCCATCCAAACCCTTCCCTTCTGGGCAACTTAACCCTGGAAACACATCCTCAGTGTGAGAGGATATAGCATCACCTGGAATCAGGTACTGACTACAGAATAATTTCTGTTTATCACAAGAAGATGCTCTCCCTTCCAAGTGAGTATAGAGATTGCCAGACTGGAGGTGGGACTTCTCTTCTCTGTCCCTGAAGGCCTCTATATTCCTCTCTCTTAGTTCCTCCAAAACGTCTTAGTTCCTTTAAGTCTGATACTCCAGCCTCATTCTCTGACAACCAGGAGCTCTTTGCACTGGGCGCACACTAGGGATGGACAGCCAGAAAATGTTTGTTTTGTGTTGTTTAGGGGAATATTTGTTTTGTTTGGGGGTCTCAAACAAAACACTAGTACTGCGAAACTATGGAGAAAGGTCACAGCTGCCATATTGGATACAGCCATGGCCATGGATAGGGGTGGATCAGCATCACTCTTGCCTTAGTGGACTCATCCCGACCACCAGGGAAGTAGGCCCGAGGTGGGAAGGGGGGGGGGGGGGTGTGCTTGGAACGCGGGAGGGGGGAGGGTGAGCTTGGATCACTAGGGATGGGCAGTCAATTGCAAGCTTGTCATTGGCAAACAAAACCCTGCCTGTTGTTATTTGTCAATGACAGGAAACAATACAAGAAATGTCATTTTAACATTTCTTCTGTCATTGTAAACAACAGCCCATCCCTAGTGCACATGTGACCTCTCACCAGCAAAGAGATAAACATGGCACACTCTGTGTAAAAGACTGAATAGCCCACTTTCCACTACTGGAGTGCTATCTGTGTCTTAGCATTGGTGAGAAGTTATTTAAAGTTGCTAAGGGAGTATGGATACCTAAACTAATATAAAGTTCCTTAAATGTATTAAATATATTATGCTATTATTTTACATTTATTTCTCAATGAACTAAGAGGGCATAGAGTTAACATACTGCTAAGGATTAATCACTAATTAAACCCTGTAGTTAAAAATTTCCCTTCTAATTGGCATAGAAGCCTATAAATCAGATATTGAGGTTGAAGAGGGTAGGTGAGAATCAAATATTCTTTTTTTGCTATCTTTTAACCAGTTTCCAATCCACAACCGAACACTGCTCCTGTCTTACGGCTTTAAAATTTTCTTAGGAGACTCTCATGAGGGACTTTATCAAAAGCTTTCTGAAAATGTAGATGCACTAAATCAACCAGCTCACCTTTAGCCACATGTTTATTAATGCCTCTTCACCTTTTGCTTCATTCACAAGCCTGCTCGCACATTCTCCTGGCTCCACAGTTCTATTTCATTTTTGTCTACAAATTAAGCCCTAGGTTTAACTATTTAAAAAAAATATTAAATACTAGTATTTTAAAAAATGCTAGTAGAAATGTCATGAACTAGCCTATATCTTCTTAAACTAGCCTATGGCTAGGGGTGTGCTGGTAAATTGTTAACAATGGGTTCCCTCTCTGGATGTAGCCAGCCCTGCAATTTGGGGGGGCCAGGGGTGGACTGTCTGGGGCAACACATGCCTCTCCGCCCCCTCACTAGGCATACCTTTGCTGGCAGGGATGCCAAGCCCCACCAGCCAATAAAAGAACTGCCACCACTTCCCACTGTTTGTTTCTGGCTCTGAGCAGCATGCTGGGAATTCTGTCCCATGCACGAAAAGTCCCAGCCTGCTGCTCAGAGCTAGAAACAAGGAGCAGAGAGCAACAGTAGTCTTATTTCTCAACATCCCTGCCAGCAAAGTAAAAGAGAATTCAGGAGGGGTCCCGAGCCCACATTTTCAAAACCAGTTGTTAAAGTAACTATAGGGGGGCCTACTTTAACAACTGGCTCCCAAAATTCTTAAAAACTTAACAAACGGCATTTGTAAATTGTGGGCTAAATATTTAGCTGATGGCAGTCAGTGTTTTTTGACCACCAACGGACTTATGCCAGATATTCAATGTTGAGCCATGTCTGGTCACCAGCATTGAATATTCAGGTTTATGCAGCCAGCTAGCCCTTATCCAGTTAAGTACAATATTCAGCACCTAACCGCCTAAATGAAACTGGACAAAGATAGGACTGTGTTTTATGCAGTCTGATTTGTCTGGTTAACTTAAGCATTTAAGTGCCGACTCAATTCTGCATAAGTGCCAAATCCATCTCTGGACCGTCCACAAAATCGCTGGCTATGGCTTTAGTAGTTTGTGCAGATATTCAGCGGCACTAACCGGTTAACGCTGTTGCTGAGTATCAGTGGATAACTCTCAAGTGATTTAACTGGGCAGGAACATGGCAATTAGGTGGCTCACAGCCCTACCTCATCCTCTCCCACCCCCTCCCTGAGCTACTGGCAATGCCCCAGGCCTTGCAGGAGCAGAAAGTGTGTCAGAGTCCTCCCCACATTTCTCTTCAGCTGGCTCCTGTTGTTTAGTGGCAGTCCTCTACATCTCCATTTGTGTGGTAAACCCCATTAAATTTTGCCCATATATCCATCCATTCCCAGGGTTCAGCGCAACCATTTTATTTATTTATTGTAATTTCCTAAAAAGTTAACTCCCCCCTACAATCATCCAGAGCCATCTGCAAATTCTCAAAATCTTTCTTTTCTTTCAGTCTGTAAGCTGCTCTCAAGGAAACAGTTGGAGGGGGGTGTCCTACAATAACTGTTCCCTCTCTTCCTCTCCTGCAGGCAGCTCCTGGCTGATGCCTACATTATTCCCCTGCCCTCTGGCCTGCTGAACACAGTAAATTCTAGTCTCTGCTATGGCCAGGCACACGTGCTGGTTAGTACCTGACTGGTTGCTATTGTGAGACAACAGACGTGTATAACAGTTCCTTTCCCTCCTCATGTATATATCCCCCATAGTTGTATGTTTCAATTCCCTCTTCTCCAATGTCCACCATTACTGTAAATATTCAGATAGGAAGCAGCTTTTTCTGCATCTTCCAAAGCCCTTAGCCATGTTTGTTGTGGGTAAGAAAGCATGCAGGAACAGAGCATAAACTATAGAGTCTAGGCACTGCCTATGCACACCTATTGGCTGGTACTAGATGGGTGACTAACACACTAACACAGTGCGAGATAACACATCATTATTTTGAGGAGCTCTTTGCAGTCTGCCAAAAGGGTGTGGGGCTGCAGACTGAAAGGGGTCTATGGGGCTGGTCACCTACTGTAAACATTTCTCTGTCTCTTCCTGATAGTTTGCAGCAGAAGAATTGTGGCCAACATCAGTAGATGTGGCCCCCCCCTACCTAGGACCAGGAGTGCTAATGTCTACTTAGGATCTTTGTCAAGAGACACCTGTGATGGGAATTTGGTTCCAGCCTTTAGCATGCTAGTTTTCCACCAATGCTTATGTCACTTACCATCAAGCCCCACTACCCCCAACTGTCCCACAGACCAGATATGTGTAGGCAGCATTGGTATAGGATTATGCACAGATTGTGACCTCTAGGGAACAGATGGCTACAGCATGCAATGGTGATATAGGTGGGCAGTCTACCTCATACTATAACCCACAATACTGTTTCTGTGACCTGCTTTTTTTCTTATGTCCAGGTAACTGTAGCTACATTAGGGAATAATCTCCTTTGGTCATTTCATCTTCAAACCCTTCTAATCCCCAGAGGGACACTGGCCCTGGGTGAGCAGGCACTGGCTGGGAGGTAGTATGGAACTGCGCTGTTACAAGGATGTGGCCACTGTTACTGTTTTTTGTCAGGGATGTGGGTGTGTGTGTTTCCCCGTGCCTGTGTCCTACAACTGGCTGAGAGATGGCAGGGACAGGGCTGGCTTAACCACTGGACCAGAGTGCCAGCAATTTAGGGTGTCAAAACACCCAGCCTCTGATCTTCCCTGGTCTATATGTAAGCCTTTTCTCCCCCTCCCCCCCCCCCCCCCCCCCCCCCCCCCCCACAGTCTGGTTTATCTTCTCTCTTCCCCTCAATGTGGGTCTGGCACTGCTTCCTCACCTCTGTCACTTTCCCATGGTCCTGTATTTACATCAGTCACTGTGACAACAGCAGCAGTATGACAGGCTGCCTTCGGTCAGCCCCTTGGAGGGAGGGAGCAGTGCCGGACCACCAGGGAGGGGGACAGAGGAAGGGTAGAGAGATTCAACTATTGTTGGAGGGAGAGATGCCAGCCCAAAGGAGGGACAGATGCTGAACCCATGGGGGGAGGGAGGAGGGAGGGGCGCCAGAAGTGATGTAATTGGGGGAGGGGCACCTCCAAAGCAAGTTGGCTCAGGGCGCCACTATCCCTTGGAGCCAGCCCTGGGCAGGGAACCCTGTCAGAGCTGCACATCCTACTGGTCACCTATGCTGGGACCTCCAGGAGAAAGGCAGTTTACAGACATCAAGGTGGGAAACCTAGGTTTGGGGGCATCTATCTGTGGGGTACTCATGCTAGCTGGTTTGGGCCCTCACTAATGGCAGTGGCTGTACATCACCCCATGACTCATAGCCATAATTTGGGGGTGCTGGGGGTGGGGAGAAATGTACACATAGGTGGTAGTTTCCATAAAGGAAGGTTGGGGGCCCACTATAATGTGGAGGTTTACGTCTTGCCCCATCCTTGGCCACCTTTAAATCTAGACTGAAAGCCCACCTCTTTAACATTGCTTTTGACTCGTAACCACTTGTAACCACTCACCTCCACCTACCCTCCCCTCCTCCTTCCTGTACACATTAATTGATTTGATTTGCTTACTTTATTTTTGTCTATTAGATTGTAAGCTCTTTGAGCAGGGACTGTCTTTCTTCTATGTTTGTGCAGCGCTGCCTACGCCTTGTAGTGCTATAAAAATGCTAAATAGTAGTAGTAATGATATACCATCCATTTTGTGTGGGGGGTGTGGGGTGTAGAAGACTGGTGCTGTGATGGCCTTCTGTGGTCAGTGTACTGTCCTCCTTGAACACTCCTTTGTCAGATACATGTTTGGTGTAGGGGTTAGGGGATGTGAGATTTATTCCCTCTGTGGGTGTTTGGAGTTACTGTTTGATTTCCCCTGCCATAGTGGCTGTAATGTGCTAGGTAGTTTGTGTGTGACATGCTGGGCACTTTTGTATTGGTCGCTGGAGGGTGCTATCCAAAGGTCTTCTCCCCTCCCCCCCTTCTTTTCCATTTAATTTCATAGGTTGGGGGTTGGCTGCAACACATTCTAGATGGGGGTTGTAGGCACACTGTAATGAGGATAGCTGCATATTCAGGTCTTGATCAGAGACCAGTGGTGTAGCTACGTGGGGCCTAAGGGGGCCTGGGCCCCCGTAGATTCCAGCCTGGAACCCCCCTCCGGGCAAACCCGCCCCCGCCTACCTTCACTTTTGCTGGCAGGGGACCCCACTCCCCGCCAGCCGACGTCCTCTCCGTCCTGCTCCTGCATGCATTGCTGACGTCCTGCACGTTGTACGTGCGACGTCAGACTCAGAGAACAGAACTCTGTTCTCCGAGTCTGATGTCCTGCATGTACAACGTACAACGTGCGTTTAATGTGCGTAATGTTCTCTTGTGCTTGACTGCTTAAATATTTTAAATTTAAATGCTTTACTTTTTGTCTATTAGATTGTAAGCTCTTTGAGCAGGGACTGTCTTTCTTCTGTGTTTGTACAGCGCTGCGTACACTTTGTAGCGCTCTAGAAATGTTAAATAGTAGTAGTAGTAGTAGTAGTAAACCATTTACGTGCATTAAAAATGCTAACGCCCATAGCGCCACTTAGTAAAACATAGGCGTTAATGTGGACAACTACAAAGTGATACACATTAGAAAGAATAATCTGAATCATAGTTACCTCATTCTAGGTTCCACTTTGGGGGTCAGCACCTAAGAAAAAGATCTAGGTGTCATTGTAGATAATACCCTGAAATCTTTTTTTTTGTTTGTTACATTTGTACCCTGTGCTTTCCCACTCATGGCAGGCTCAATGTGGCTTACATGGGGTAATGGAGGGTTAAGTGACTTGTCCAGAGTCACAAGGAGCTGCCTGTGCCTGAAGTGGGAATTGAACTCAGTTCCTCAGGACCAAAGTCCACCACCCTAACCATTAGGCCACTCCTGCATCCATATTCTATAACAGTGTGTGTACATTTTGGAACATCCATGAAATGCCCATTTCCCCACCTATAACCATACCCCCTTTTGGCTTCACACATTAGAATTTAGGTGCTGTGCATTAAAGATTTTGCTTAGCGAGTTGTACGTGTAAATTTTTATTACTGCCAATTGGTGCTCATTATTGCTTGTTAAGTGCTGTTAAGCCAATTAAGCTATGTGCGTTGTTATAGAATACGTTTGAATTTCGGCATAGAACACTAGGCACAATACATAGAATCCCATGGTAAAGTTTTTTAAAATACATGAGTTTATGAAAATCCACACTAAAAATTGCCGCCAATTTTAACTCAGCCCTTACCTGCTTCTGTGTTCCTTTCCTTTGTTGTTCTTTCCATTAGTATTTTTTGTTTGATGTCTGTCCTGCCTTCTTTCTCCTGGTAGCTATAATTGTGGCAATTTCAAATTATTATTTGTTGATGGTGAAGAGAAAATCAGCTCTGGACCACAAAGCCAGGCCACTTCTTTGAGATTTTGGATTTTTTTCCAGGCTATAAGTAAAGATCTTCTTTAAGTGAGCCATATGCTAGGACTTAGCTCCATCTAGAAGCGCCAATTAAAGCATGACAAATAGACATTTGTGAATTTGATACATAAATAGCACAGCCTAAAGCATTGTAGTAACACAAATCATATCAATAGACCCCACACAAAATAACACAACCTTCTAATATGCTGAAATAAAAGTCCACAACATGGGGCAATTTCCAAAGCCGTTTTTGCCCATAAAGTAATGACTTGCCCACTGAAATGTATGTTGTGTAATTGCCCACCTGCTATGCAGGCAAACTTACACACATACAGGCTGAATGAGGTCTATATTAGCTGTATGGAGAACATAATTTGAAAATGTCTAACTTAGATGGTTTCCAATCATACATATATTCAGTAATGCTACCGTTTAGGTAATACCACAGTATATCCATATATAAAAGTAAACGTCCTAATTAGATGTTTCAAGTTATACCTGCTATTTGTGTGGCCTATCCAGACATTTAAGTACGATGTTCAGCGGCTGAATACTGCCACTTAAGGGGGAAGTTATCAAGCAGCATTAGGGCCTAAATTGCATTAATTTGCCCCTTAACATGATTTAAAGGGCTCTAAGGCAGCTTGTCTTGTCCTATTTAGGTCACCACGGAATACATAGTAATGAGATGCAAAACATGCAAATGCATGTAAAGCAGCTCATTACTATGTAAAAACCATAATGCAACTTGCAGTGAACACCAGGTACACACCTTAAATCAAAATATGGTCATAAAATCACAGTATAATAACCCCTGCCAAAAGTTGGGGTTATTTACTGTGCCAGGAGCATTGGGTCTCAAAGCCATGGCCCAATGTTCCCCTGCTACAGCTTAAGGGGGGGGGGCACTGGGCTGATCTAGATCCTTCTCCCAGGGCCGCTGAGAGACACAGCCGGGCCTAGGGCAGAATCGGACCACCACGCCCCACCCTCCCACTCATGCCGCCGCCCCTGCCCCACCCCACTCATGCTGCCGCCTCTGCCCGCTGCACAAGCCAGCATGTTTGAAAATATAAGTGGGATCAAATAAAAATGCTACTGAACAATAAAGAATCACAACATGGATGCAGAAGTTCATAGAGTTGTTTGCTTTGTTGACGGATGACTGCTGAGCGGGGAAGGTGAAAGAGAGACTAACCTAACTGGCTTTAACTTTTTGACATCATCCCATCTCCTGTTTTCATCCAACCTCCCTGGTCTGTTCGTGCCGGGAGTCGGGTCCTGGGCGGCACGTAGGAGCAGGAGAGGACAGACTTGGAAGAAGCAGGCAGGCAGGAAGAAGCTTGCCAGGCCAGGGCCTGGGGAATTTTGCCCCCCTGCACCCCCCCTCTTGGCAGCCCTACCTCCTCCCCTTCAATTATACTCCCACTTTCCCAATCCAGACTTCCAACCCACTGATCCAGGACCCCACCACCTCCTGATCAAACTCTCACCCATCAATTCAGATCCCCTACCCCCTGATCAAACTCCCATTCCCTCTCCCTCAACCCAGACTCCCCCAAAAGGCCCACCCCCCCCCCCCCTCCATCATTCAGGGCCTAAGGGACCTGTACCTAGTGGTCCAAGGGCAGGATCAATCCCCAGTCACTCCAGCCCTGTCAGCACTGCTTTCAAAATAATGCCCCTAGCGTAGTCTTGGGCTACTACTGCCAGGGGATCGTGTCTCCATATAAGGTAAATCACGGTTCGGTAAAAGCACCCTTTTACTGCACATTGTTAACTTCCCCCTTAGGGGTATAGAAATCAATATGGGCTACCATTAAGACATATTTTTTTTTTACCCGTAATTTATGCTATTTTAGCACAGGTCCCTTTTTTTTTGAAATGAGGTCTAGTTACTAATAACTGGAGTTAATGGTAAAACAGCACATTTTAACAATAGTCCATATTGATACTCCTCCCTCTGTCCTTAGAGCGACAAATTATACATCTAAATAATGCCACCTCTGGAATGCCCAAAACCCCACCCCCCTTTAGGACCAATAAATTCGGTTCTATAATGATTTATACCACCAAAATGATCTGCTCAGCCTCCAGGAAATTTTTTTTTTTTTTTTGAAAAGCACTTATGGGGCCAGGGCTGCTGCCAACCACATAAGTGCTTTTGAATATCAGATTCTGTGGAGATAATTTTATGAATCTTTTTCAAATAAAACACTGATTTCTATATGTAAAAGTCTCCTTATATAACTAGTTAACGTCTAAAAGTATGCACAATGCAAGGAGGCGTGTACCTGTAGAGGGGGCGTGCTCAGCAGGGGCGTAGCCAGACTTTGACGGGAGGGGGGTCCAGAGCCCGAGGTGAGGGGGCACATTTTAGCCACCCGCCTGCCGCCCCTGCCGCCCCCGCTGCCAACTTTTACCCCCCCCGCCGCAACCCTCTCGACCCCCCCCCTTCCCGTCGCCAACCCTCTCCCGCCGCATACCTTTGCTGGCGGGGGACCCCAACCCTCGCCAGCCAAAGATCTCTCCTTGGCCGCGCAGCGTTGCTTGCTGAATGATCAAGTTTCTGTGCGTGCGTCCGACGTCCTACATGTCCTGCGGGACTGAGGAGAGAAGTTCGGCTGGCGGGAGTTGGGGTCCCCCGCCAGCAAAGGTACGCGACGGCGGTGGGGGAGGGTTGGCAGCGGGAAGGGGGGGTCGAGAGGGTCACAGAAGGGAGGCCCAGGTCCAAATCTATGGGGGCCCAGGCCCCTGTGGCCCCATAGTAACTACGCCCCTGGTGCTCAGGGGAGGAGTTTGGGCAGAGCATGGGAAAAATGGCCCCCACCACTACTGCAGGGCTCGTTTTCCCACAGCTTAGTAAAAGAACCTCTTATTACCATTGTTTGTGTACCCCTTATTTTTGTGTAATAGCCTAATTTCAGACACTTGGTTTCTAGCTTTAATTGTCAAACTAACATCACCTTAATGAAACTGAGCACTCTTTGGAGGCCAAAGGACCACGCAGGCATGGCTATCCCAATTCTTTTACTTTGGAAGTGGCTGGTTGATGACAAGATGCAACCTCGGTTATAACTAGAAGACTACCAGGCAATGGGTTGAGCTTCTCCACTTTCTTAACTAATTATCACTCATCTACTCAAATTTGGAATGTAGTCATCGTCTTCTCTCCTCTGGATCTGGTTACTAGTGTATAAGTACCTCCATATGCAGTTTGGTACGATTTCTGCCATGTCTTCTTTAAGAAATAACTTTTCCGTTTCTTTATGAATTAAGTGGACAATCTGGTGGAATTTAAGATTTCCCCCATGCCCCCTTTTGAGTGTGTACTTGAGGATTTAAGTGCCGGGGGGGGGGGGGGGGGGGTTAGAATAGCACACAAGAAGATATGCATGCAAATTCCAAATAGTGCCAATTAAGTGCAATTATTGATTGTTAAGGCTCATTAATTCTCCTGAAAGCTTATTTACTAATTTACTTGTGTGTGTGTGCATCTTGACACCATGCCTAAATTTCAGCACCAACTTTTGGCGTCATATGTAGAATCCGAGGTTTTTTTTTGTGAATTTTCAGTTAAGAGAGCTCATGCCCCGATTTGAAAGTATCAGGTTGAAATATCATACTAATTGTATAGAAGAAGGTTTCCTAATGTGCAGGCAGACTGTTCAGAAATTGTTGCCTTCATTATCTACTGGCATGCCATGTTCATGTCACTGTTCCCTCTAAGCTGAGCTGGAGTCCTCCACTATAGTCCTGCCAGTGGGGGGTGCTGTTTCGCTATCACAGTATTCAATACTGAGGGACAAGCAAGCTCTGCAGGATTCCAGGAAACACAACATTGGAGCAGCAATGGAGTTGGAGGACTCCAACTCAGCTTAGAGCAGGGGTTCTCAACCAGTGTCTCAGGACACACTGGTGTGTCACCAAAAAAATTCCTGAGAGGTTCTTGAATTCCCTGTAAATGATCCATAGGTTTGCTACATAGTTTCTGAGTTGCACATTTGCAGGGTTTTGTATTGCTTCACAGTATCTAGCAATAGATGGATTTTATGTTCCCATTACTGAGATGACACCAGAATTTGAATATATATATGTTTTTTTATGACAAGTGAGAAATCTGGGACTAATGTGTTACATACAATCAGGGGTGCTGACAGCCAGGATGGGCCACAGGGGGGCCATAGGGGGTCCAGAGCTGGCATAACCTTACCTGGCAAATTAAAACAGCAGAGCTCTGTGCATTTTACGATTTGCAAAGAGTTCATCAATGCTTATCAACAATGTTTATCCACTCCTACCCTAGCTGAGATAATAGTTAACCATCTCTCTGACCTCACGTGCAACTTTCTTCAAATCAAATCAATCACCTTACTTTCTAATTCTTCCTACTTTCTTACTCATCTATATGTTACAACTTTGCCTTACCCTTCACTACCAATTATAATGTTCTAGTACATATTAAAAAAAACCATTATGGAACCTATTCATTAAGTTTCAGTAATCAGCTGCTGTGCTAACAGTAAATACATTGATGTAGCAGTTAGCACACGCTAATTTCAACACTAACTCCCTCATTCTGTAACTGGGCACATAAGTGTACATTCACATGAGCCAGTACTATATAACACTAGCACTGGCTCATGTGAATGTACACTTATGTGCATAAGTTCTAGCAGAGTGCTCAGCACTTTTCTGTAATTTAAGCACACAAAGCACATTGGAGACAATTCTATAAATTGGCACCTCCATTTAGGAGCATCACTGCCATGCACTGGAGGAGTGGCCTAGTGGTTAGGGTGGTAGACTTTGGTCCTGAGAAAGTGAGTTCAATTCCCACTTCAGGCACAGGCAGCTCCTTGTGACTCTGGGCAAGTCACTTAACTCTCCATTGCCCCAGGTACAAATAAGTACCTGTATATAATATGTAAGCCACATTGAGCACAGGGTACAAATGTAATTGAAATAAATAAATATTGTGTTGTCATTGCAAGTAGTATACCATGCCATACTTTGTATTGTTGTTCAAATATTTTTACTGCTCTAATTGCCTCCTGCTCATGTTTGATCTATTCTTACTGTACACCGCCTTGAGTGAATTCCTTTAAAAAGGTGGTAAATAAATCCTAATAAATAAATAAATGCTACCCTGTCCAACACTTTAGACTATTCAGGTGATCCTGACATATGGTAGACCGCAGGATGTTTTTAAGTCTCGCCAATATGCTAAGTGAACATTTTGCTTGCTCCATAGTATTACATTATATTTGGGCTTATATCCCGCTAACACCTTAACAGTTCTAAGTGGCTTACAAACATTTTAAGGGGGTGCGAAGATCAGAACATTTCTCTGAGAATTACACTAGGTTGCTTTAGGGACAGGCAGAAATGTGGTTGTGTTACCTATTACCTAAATAAGAGAGAGAAATTTTTTTAGACTTGGGGTATGATTGTGAGGGGGAAACGATTATAAAACATATTTCCTTTTTTTCGAAACATGAGGTATGATTGTGAAGGGGAAAATGATGCGGCAGTTACCAAAAGTGTGCAGAATATACAGTCAAGCGTGGCAGTTGGACCTACCAGGCCGTGCTGGGCGCCTGACACCTATGAGCCCCGGGGTCATGACACCTCTCTGGGACTTCCCCCATCGTCAGGCTTGCATACAATTTGTTAATATGGGATTGAATGGTAGGCAAATTCACACTAAATTTACTGCCAACAATGAAATATTTAGGAGGGTTTTTTGTTCAGCTGTGAATTTTAGTGTTTGGTGTGTCAAACACATGAGTATTGTCCGTCAGGTGTGTCACATGAATACTGTCTGTCAGGTATGTCACATACGTGAATATTGTCCGTCAGGTGTGTCACAAATATAAATATTGTCCATCAGATGTGTCACATGAATACTGTCCGTCAGTTGTGTCACACACATGAATATTGTCCGTCAGGTGTGTCACATTCATGAATATTGTCCATCAGGTGTGTCACATGAATACTGTCCATCAGGTGTGTCACACACATGAATACAGTCTTGTCAGGTGTGTCACATACATGAATATCGTCCGTCAGGTGTGTCACAACAGAAAAAGTTTGAGAACCTCTGGCTTACAGGGAACATTGGTTCAAGTCCAAGCAGAGTCCAAAGCTTACAGTGCAACTCAGAGCTATATATGTGTATAATAACGAGTCACAGAGCAAGGAGCACATGGTGTTTCTCTTCTAATCTAATCTAATCTTCCATTTGCAGACCGCCTTAATCCCAGCAGGAGGTTAACAAAAGAGTAGCTCAGACAGTCTGAGGAATTACAGAGAACTAAATCATATATTAATGTACAATTAAAATTTATCAAACAAGAAAGTCTTTGTATGCAAGTGCATATAATTCATCTTGGAGCTAATTTGCAAAAGGAGAGTGTTCCAAATGGAACTTGCTCGATAAGAGAACAATGCTTCAAATTGGCGCTTAGTTGCACATCAGAGTTGTTGATAAAAATTAGTCTTCCGATTCTTCCAAATACAGAGGTTGTACATTTGTGAGGATCTATGTACATATGTGGTGAGCATGTTCCTTGCTTCAGCAGTCTTGGTTTGTCTGATCCTTTCAGTTTGTCTTCTTGGCATGTGGAAAGATGTGTGCTTTATGCGAATACTCGTCAGCTGCTCAGCCACTTGATACATGCAGTCAGGCTCAAAATAGCTGCATTTGGAAACAGACTCCATCCCTGTTGCACTGGCATAAACAAGCTTTTGATATTGTGTTGGCTGAAAAGTTACCTTTTGTTTAAAGAAATGATGTGGTTAGTATGATAAGCCAAGCAAAAAAAGCTTGTTTCTCCAAAAATGAAACAGGCCCTAGGAAGGCTCTCGACTAAGCGATTTCTCATCTCTCCCCTGCCCTCCCCTGCCCTCCCCTCCATGTCCAGCAATTCTCCCCTGCCCTGCCCTCCCATCCCCTCCCCTCCATTTCCAGTGACTCGCCCCAGCCCCCACCTGCCCCCCTTTTAAGCACCCGAGTTCCAGTTCAACCCCAGCCCTCACCTGCCTGCCCTCTTCTCCCACAACAGCCCTCCTGTCCTTCCTGCCACCCTTCCTTTAAAACGGTTATTTTACCTGAAGTTGCAGTGGTATCAGTGAAAGCGGAAGGCTCAGCTTGGCTCGCCTCTAGCCTTCCCTTTCCTTCTCTCTCAGTGTTCCGCCCTCCTCTAACGTAATTTCCTCTTTCCATGAGGGCGGGACACTGAGAGGGAAGGGAAGGCTGGAGGTGAAACAATTACGTATACCTCGTTTGCATACGGTTACGAACCCAGCCAGCCATCCAGGGAAGCACATTGACAAATTATTATATAGGAGATGGTTTATGATTTATTATAATCTACTATACCGCTTGGCTTATATAGATCCCAGCGGTTTACAATAAAGCTGGAATAAATTCTGGTCCTATGAAAACTCTACATAAGAGTGGAACAAGCTGGTGGAAGTGCATCTGGCTTGACCTCCAGAGCTCCTACTTGGATTGTCTGCAAAGTCATCCTATATAATAATTTCACCTCCGTCTGGATGCCTGGGTTCGTAACACACTTCCCATTGGTCCGCCCTGGGGATGACGTCACAGGGCGGACCAATGGGAAGTGAGAGGGGAGGGAATCCAGCACCAGCCACCAGAGGTCTGCACAGAATCGCCCCCCCCCCCAAGTTCACGACGACCTGGGAAGGGAAGCCAGCAACAATTCCATGCCCCCTACCTCCCTCCCTCCCTCCTTCCACTCCTGTCCGAGTTCCACGCCCCCCTCTCCTCTGAGTTCCCGTGCCTCCCTCCCTCCCTCTCTATGCCCTCCGACTGGAAGCAGTACGTGTGCGGCTGGCCCTCCCCTTTGTATGTGCCAGCTGTTATTTAAAATTTTTACCTGGTGCTCCGCCGGCAACAGTGAAGTCGAGCAAGCACGGCACGGCGCCTCACACTGCCTTCTTTTGTTTCAGCTCTGCCTCTGGTCCTGCCCTTCCGCAAACAGGAAATGAGGGCGGGACCAGAGGCAGAGCTGAAACAGAAGCAAAGGCAGTGTGAAGCGCCGTGCTGTGCCTGCTCGACTTCACTGTTGCCGGCGGACCACGAGGTAAGTTTTAAATAACAGCTGACACTTACAAAGGAGAGGGCCAGCCGCACACGTCCTACTTCCACTCGGAGGGCACAGAGAAGGAGGGAGGCGCGCGGGTGTGCAACTCAGATGAGAGGGGGTGCATGGAACTTGGAGGGCAGGGGAGGAAAGGGGGTCCTGGAACTTGACCGCGCATACTTATTAAAAGTGTCTATCAACTTTTAGGGCAAAGGATAAAGAGGAAACCTTACTATTTTGCAAAATGTGCCTTTTGGCGTGAAAAAGCATATTACAGTCCTGGACTTCAGAGAAGCCGCCTGCATTTTGGCAGTGGAGAAATCAATTACATCAGCTGCTTAGTTGGGAAGCGAGGGAGGCTCTGGCTCCCACAAACGTAAGCCAAAAAGTAGAACAGATCCCAAGATGGAGGCCACACAGCAAATGCTTTTATAAAGAGAAACCTAACATGGTCATGTTTTGCCTGAAGACAGCATCAGGGGTAACGCCAATAGGGATTGAAAAACAATGCTCCCCTATTAGCCAACTAAGAAATGCACAGCAAAGCAGGGATTGAAAGACAACTCTTCCTTATTGGCCAAATAAAAAGTGCACAGCAAAGCAGAGTAACAGCATCTACACACCACAAAAAAAGCAGTAAGGTTTCTCTTAATAAAGCATTTGCTGTGTAACCTCTATCTTGGTATCTGCTCGATTTTTTTTGGCTTGTGGCTGACTTATGGATCCATTCCGCCTTTTCTATTTGGACTCCCACAAACGATTTTTGAAGCTCTGAATTGGGGACAATAAATAGCATGGATTGGATGGTCTTTCTATCATTTGCATTGCTCTGTAGGAAAATAAATGCCTACAAACACTTCACCTCATGATACTCTAAGGCCAAAGAGAAATTCTTGGTTTGCAAAGATCAATATATAATGTTAGACTGCTAATGTCTCAACATGTTAAGTATATCCCCCTTCTTTCTATTCTGTTCTTTTCTAATTCCTCTTTCTCTTACCTATCTATATGTTAACCATCTCTCTGACCTCGTGTACAACTTTCTTTAAATTAGTTGCCTTACTCTCTAACTCTTCATACTCTCTTACCTATTAATATTCCCTTATCTCTTATTTGTCCTGTTTGTCTGTCCTAATTAGATTGTAAGCTCTGTCGAGCAGGGACTGTCTCTTCATGTTTAAGTGTTCAGCCCTGCGTACGTCTAGTAGTGCTTTAGAAATGATAAGTAGTAGTAGTAATGTATATGTATGTTCCATCTTTTCTTATACTCTTTACTGTCAATTAAAATGTTCTGTTATATATTGTGTTGAAATTGAAAATAGTGTACTCTGCCATACTTTGTATTATTATTTGAATATTTTTACTGCTGTAATTGCCTATTGCTTATGTTTGATTTATTCTTACTGTACACCGCCTTGAGTGAATTCCTTCAAAAAGGCGGTAAATAAATCCTAATAAATAAATAAGCAGTGAGGAATATTTTATTTATTTATGCATTCTTGTATCCCACTGTTATCCAAAAACAAGTTTCGGTTCAAAGTGGCTATCTGTAGTTTCTATGCATTCTGTTGGTTAAGTGTATTTATTGTACGAGATGTTCTATTCAAAAGACAATTTCAGTATAAATTGTTTTGAAAATAAATACACTTGCTGGAATTTAAGACAATGACTACAACTATTGTTAACATTTTTATCCTCTATGATTCAATCCACTTATTTGCTTTTAGTAACACTAAATTCTGAAAATGACTGTCACTCATGTGGGCGCACTTGTGAGTCATTATTAAACTAGAACAGCTAAAAAGGCGATCAGCGGCTGCACTGGCAGGAAGTGGAGTGTTCATTCTGATAAATAGTTCCTTCAAATCAGGCCAGGCTGCAACACTATTGACGTTGTCTGACTGGGTCTGCAGGTATTGATCAAGGGAATCTTTGTCTGAAACACTTGACTTCCTTATAGCCAAGAATGCTTTATCATCATTGTCGTCACTATTATCTGCTTTAGAAGTAATCAAATCATGTGAAGATTTATTACGAACCATATCAAGGAGGTGTCTGATATGTTGAAGACCCTTGTCCAAAGTGCTCGGACTCTCAGTCCACCCCCTACAAAATTTGGGATGCAGAATTGCTGCTGCCATTGCTTCTGAATCATCAAATAGATCAGAGAACTGTTGCATTTATGACAGCAGTCACAAGAGGCTTGCAAGTTGTTGATGCTTTCTTGTCAATGGATGTATGATGAAGCCATGAACATCTTCTTTTCTGACTGCAAAATGCTCAAAGATTGAGCAATAGGTTTCATTACAGAAACATAATCAACCAAGAAAGTCAACTCACCTGCAGCCAGTTTTGGGGCTTGCAGTTTAGTGCAAACAGCATCAAATCTATCTTCACCATGCTGATAGGCCAATCGAACAAGTCTCTCAACTGCCAGGTATACAGAGTCCTATTGTGTCTGGTTTGGTTTCTTGAGACCCAGTCCAAATGAATCAGTTACTTCATTAGCAGCCAATGTAGATCATCCATATTTATTTCAAAATCCTTGGCATTTGGCAAAAGCACTCCAAGATATTTTCTTGTAGGCCAAATCACTTTCAGCTTTGTCAGTAGTAGACATCAGGTTTAATGTATGGCAGGCACATCACTGCTGACGAGGAAGCTCATAGACATGATTTCCACTGGAGTTGAAAGCTCCACTGACATCCAATGCCTCAACTTCTTTGCCACTTAATTTATCACTTGCATCTTCATCTTCATTATCATCGTCAAACTGTCCAAAAACAGAGAAGGCTTTCACAAAGTTGGAGCCATTGTCTGTTGTTGTTCTAACAATTTTTCGTCTGATGACAAACTCTGTATGAATGTTTTCTAGAACTGATGCCAGAACATCAAACATGTGTGAACCCTTCAATCTTCTTAAAGCTAGTCAAGGAAACTGTCTCTCTAAAGACTCTTTATCAATCCAGTGGACAGCAACTCCAATGTAAGTTTTTCCATGGGATGACCAGCAGTCTGTTCTGGTAGAAACATATGTCTGTTCAAGAAGAATCGCAAGCAGGTTCTGATTAATCTCCACAACAGAATCACAGATTTTCTGCTTCAACGTGACCTAACTCATCACTGTTCTGTTTGGCTGAAGACCAGTAACCAGTTAAGCAAATGCAGGTAACTCCACTATTCACATAGGCTGTGTTCACTGAACAGCAAAATTTAAGACAAGACGATCCACTGTTGTTTGTGTGACAAGGTTTACATTAGCAAAACTCTGTTCCAGTTTTTGCTGCTTCATTCGGTTTACTGAATCATTTTACTTCTAGTTTCCGCTTTCTCGCATTCAATATTAATTTTTCATATGTTCCAACTTGGTTAGGATGCATTGTGCACATGTTTTTGTTTTTCAAATTTGATGGTGAATTAGCAAATGCTCAACATTCCGTGTATTTCGGTGTGCATAATAAGCATACGAGGTATTTCTATCTATACTTTTCAACTTAAACATTGATGTCAGATATGGCCATGGATGTTCCATATTTTCAAATGATTCTGAATCACTTAACCTGGGGGAGGAAGGATTCAAAGAGAGATATATAGAGATTATGCAAAAAAACAATCAGAAAACTTGAGCAGTCAAACTGTGCATGTACAGCAATAACAGAGAAATAAAAACTAAAGATACCAGATGTCGAATAGGGGTAGGGGAGATCCAAAGGCTGGCTTATTCCAATTAATAAATTCAAAACAAAATATTTTTCTACACAAATCTAGGTAACAACAAGAACAAAAAATATTCCCTTCAATAAAAATAGACAGTCAGACCCAATAGAGTTTTGTAATACTTATAGAAAAAATATAGTAACATGCAAGCTTTGACATCTATCCTGCCCGTCCCACCCCAACCCTATCCAGAAGCACACCAGAATTAAATATAAAACATTTTTTTTAACTCTGGGCACTGCAGAGCTCATCCTCACCAAAAAAACAACCAATATTAAATTGAAACTTTTTTTTTTAAACCTGGGCAATACAGAGCCCACTCCCACCCAGAAGAGAAGCCCACCAATATTAAATATAAAATGTTATTCTTTTTAACTTGGGAAGTGCAGAGCCTACTTATCCCCATCCCCAGGACAGAAGACTGTATTGTACTGTTTTGCGATCTTGCCAGGTTCTTGTAGGCTGTATGAGTCATTAACCTATGGTACTAAAGTACAGTAGGTTAGTAACTCGCATGGTAAAGTTTGCTGTGATAAAACATCACATCTTACTACAGCTTATTCCTGTAAAATGAAATCTGAATTAGAACCATTTGACTTACTAGAGATTACAGATCTCTGTATTTATCTTCTCCCAAAAACACAAACGTTCAAAGGATGGTCATTAGCCTCTCCCTCAGCTTCTCTATCGGTCTAGGGCAAGTGGAAAATCTCCTTCTCCTGAGAAAAATCCACTGTCTCCTACCTGAGATTCTTGGCTTGCTCCTTCTAGCTCTCCTCAAATGGCTGCTGGCCTTCTTCCTCTACAAATGGATCTATAAGAACATAAGTATTGCCATACTGGGACAGACCGAAGGTCCATCAAGCCCAGCATCCTCTTTCCAAAAGTGGCCAATCCATGTTTACCTGGCAAGATCCCAACACAGTACAATACATTTTATGCTGCTTATACTAGAAATAAGCAGTGGATTTTCCCCAAGTCCATTTGCATAATGGCTTATGGACTTTTCTTTTAGGAAGCTATCCAAACCTTTTTTAAACCCCGCTTTTTTAAACTGCTGTAACTACATTCTCTGGCAACTAATTCCAGAGTTTAATTAACCGTTGAGTGAAGAAATATTTTCTCCAATTCGTTTTAAATTTACTACTTTGTAGCTTTATTGTGTGCCTCCTAGTCCTAGTATTTTTGGAAACAGTAAACAAGCGATTCATGTCTACCCGTTCCACTCCACTCATTATTTTATAGACCTCTATCATATCTCCCCTCAGCCGTCTTTTCTCCAAGCTGAAGAGCCCTAGCCGCTTTAGCCTTTCCTCATAGGGAAGTTGTCCCATCCCCTTTATCATTTTCGTCACACTTCTCTATGGTTGAAGCCCTTTCATAAGAGCTCTATACTTCCTTCTCCTTTCAGTCAGATATCAGTAGGTATTCTACAAACTCCTCTCTTACTTTTTCACTTAGTGTAACTGGGTTTCTCTGGTAGGAAAACTTATTGCTGTTTGTCTTTTCTTCTCAGGAAGGGAGGAGGGATGGATTAAAAGCTTCCTCACCATAACACAAAAAATAGCCCAGAGGGAACCAGGTCATATGTAGTAATTCTCCTCCTTAGCAATTTCATTCTTGGCTTTGAAGAAATAAAAGCTCAAAGAAACTAAAGTGCACTAGAGTTACTGTCCTCTGGATTTTTTCAGGATTCTACATTTTTTTAATATAAATTAGCTATCTCAAAGGCAGAAAGATAGTTAAAATGTCTGGCTATTTTTCAGAGCTTTGCCCTCTATATCTCTCCAGTTCTTCCCCCTTCCAGTGTAGAGGCTGTGGTAGGATCCAGCCAATGGAAAGGCTTCTAGTCAAAGGAAGGGAGAATGAACAGCAAGCACTGTGTGTAGGGGGGGTGCGTAGGAGGGTAGGGTGACTGCATGGGGTCTTGGAGCCAGTGAAACCAGTAAGTGTCTTGGGGTGAAGGGGGGTGCTGAGAAGAGCTACAGATGTACGAGGAATGGGGGAAAAGTGTGAGGGCTCTGCTGTAGGCTGAGAAAAAGCTGGTACAAAATGCAAGAACTTTGTATGATAGTGGGAAGAGCTGGTTAGGGGGGGAGGTAACACTGACTGAATGAGCACATGAGTAGCAGAAGCAGTAGAACACCGTAAGAGAGAGAGAGAGAGAGAGAGAGAGAGAGAGAGAGTGTGTGTCTGTGTCTGAAAAGTGACACATTTATGCATGTGCATGTGTGTGCTTGAAGATTTATAGCACATGTATGTTTATCTTTATTTGATATACTGCACTTATTCAACAAAGATCAAAGCAGTGAGCAATAAAATAGCTTAAAAGAAAAGAACTCCACATCAGGATAGTAAAGAAACACTCCAGAAACACTCTCCTACAAATATCAATTAAAACACCTATAATCATAAAACCATGTTAATACACATGCGTGTGTGTGTGACTGAAGAGCAAGAGAGAGAGAGAGAGAGGATTTGTCCAAAGAACAAGAGTTTATGTGTGTGTGTTTCTGTGTCTCTGGCAGATACAATCTCATATAAATTGAGCTTCCTTTTGAAAAATTGGGCAGCAGTGGAGAAGTCCATTGGTATAAAGGTACCTGTGGGCATACCAAATGAAGCAAAAATTTTAGCCCAGGGAATATACCCAGCTAACTTTTATACATGTGAATTTAAGCCCCAGTGTTCATAGCAATGCAAGGGTTAAATGAGAAAACATTCTAAAGAAAAAACAGAAAACAGGCTTGCTAGTATAATAGCTCTACTACTACTACTTATCATTTCTATAGCGCTACTAGACTTACGCAGCGCTGTACACTTGAACATGAAGAGACAGTCCCTGCTCGACAGAGCTTACAATCTAATTAGGACAGACAAACAGGACAAACAAGAGATAAGGGAATATTAAAGTGAGGATGATAAAATAAGGGTTCTGAACAAGTGAACAAGGGTTAGGAGTTAAAAGCAGCATAAAAAAGGTGGTCTTTTAGCTTAGATTTGAAGACGGTCAGAGATGGAGCTTGACGTACCAGCTCAGGAAGTCTATTCCAGGCATATGGTGCAGCAAGATGAAAGGAACGGAGTCTGGAGTTAGCAGTGTAGGAGAAGGGTGCAGATAAGAGAGATTTACCCAGTGAACGGAGTTCCGGGGGAGGAATGTAGGGAGAGATGCGAGTGGAGAGGTACTGAGGAGCTGCAGAGTGAATGCACTTATAGGTCAATAAGAGGAGTTTGAACTGTTTCTCCTCACGTTTTTTTTCAGACACAGAGTATTCAGCTTGGAGTATTCTATACACTGCAGTCAAAGTCAGTACATATGCAAATAGAAATGATGAATTTGACAGAGGGAGTGCATTTTCTCTTCTGCTCCAGGATGATGGCAAAATAGATTAGGTTACTTTGTACAGTTAATGGATAAAAATGACTACAGCTGTTCCTTTGTCTGCAAACCATAGCACACAGGCTGATTGAATGCTGAAGACAGAATTGCAATGTCATATTGTGCTATTTGTGTACTGTATGCTGCCTTCCTGTGGCTTCCTAGATAAAATGGAAACTTTCAATAGGCAATGATATAGTTATATTTACTGCTCACTGACAATTTGGAAGTTCCACTAAGATACCTAGTAGCCCCTACCAAATGGGCAGTGAGGAGATCAGAGTCACACTCTCCAGGTACCATGAGAAGATAAGGAAATAGCAGTTCTGCAAAATTCCAGGGGGAAGAGGTCACATATATTGCTTGCTGCTTACTTTGAGGGAGGATACTGCTAAAAGACTGATTACTGCACTGCTGGTTGTGTTTGTCTTTGTGTGAATCTCTTGTCATAAATTCTTTGTTTATCTCTGTATGATTTGGTGTGTCTGAAAAAAATGTGAGGAGAAACAGTGTGCTTCCCAATAACCTGAAGTTGATTAGGATGAACCGGGGGGGAAAAACAGAGCTCTGTGATGAGGGGGACTGCAGGCCCATCTCAAAGTCCTACCAGAATATTCCTCCATTTCACAGACTTTTGGCATCACCAATGTAGTCTCTGAAAGGATCATCATTGATCTAGTGGGGCCTCTGGACAGGTCGGCCTGAGGTCATCAATGCATTTTGATGGTTCTGGACCATGCAACTCCTTATACACTTATAAAACATAAGGCCACAAATATCAACACAGCATCAACAGATATCTACTCATGGGTGGGCTACCAAAGGAAGTTCTAACAAAGAAAACCAAAGCCATTTATGGTTTATGTCTCAGATCATGAAACACATATACCCCTTGTTATGAACCTCGGTTTACTATTCACAGACCAATGGTCTCATTGAATGTTTTAATAAGACATTGAAATAAATACTATGTGATTTGTGAAGAATGAAGGAAAAGGTTTCGATAATTTTCTGCTTTTTGTTTTATGTGTCATCTAGAAATACCACAATGCTCTAAGGAAGTTCTTCCCTTTTGAACTGCTGTATAAATGTCAAATGAGCAGTATGTTAGTTGTTTTCCGAAAATTCTGGGAAGATGAGCATGACCCCAGGAAGAACCTGCTCAACTAAGTCACCCAAGTGCAAGATTGCTTATATAGAGCCAGACAAGCAGTTCCTAACATCCAGAAAAGGTGCAAGAATGCCAAACTAAGTTCTACGACCAGAGGATCAAAGTGACATAATTTCAAGCGGCAGATAATCATTAATTCTGGTTCCTTCATTCAAAAGCAGATTATTAGCCTGCAGACAAGGGCCACGTGAAGTACTGAAGAAACACAGCCCTGTGTAACTTCATCCAGCAGGAAGACTTTGGGCTGGAAATCCCCCCAATCTGCCATGTACCTTGGAGCCCACCTGTCTCCTCAGCAGAGCAATGTCCACTAACAGATAGTCTGCTAGTCTTCTCAGAGGATCTGGGCCAAACCTGGTAGTTATAAAGATTCTATCCAGGGTGATTTTGAAACAGAGACCACATTGGTTTCCTAAAGCTAGACATGACCACCATTGGGTTTCCTAAGGCTAGAAATGAAGTAAAATAGATTTTTTTAATCTTATTTTGTTTGTAATGTTTGCATTTAGTGGTAGGTCAAGACAGACACATGCTAAAAATTGAGAAATTGTTTAGAGAACACTCCTGCTTATAATCGAAAGAGAAAAATGCCTATATTGCGACCCAAATCGGGAGATGGGCATCTTTCTCCCGTGGGCGCCCAAATCGGTATAATCGAAAGCCAATTTTGGGCGTTTCCAACTGCAATCCATCGCAGAAACGGGTAAAGTTGACGGGGGCGTGTCGGAGGTGTGGTGAAGGCGGAACTGAGGCGTGGTTATCGGCCGAGGACAGATGGGCATCTTTAGCTGATAATCGAAAAAAAAGGCGTTTTTACCGCGATTTTGGGTCACTTTTTTTGGACCCTTTTTTTTCCACGAACAAGTCCCAAAAAAAGTGCCCCAACTGACCAGATGACCACTGGAGGGAATTGGGGATGACCTCCCCGGACTCCCCCAGTGGTCACTAACCCCCTCCCACCAAAAAAACACCACTTTAAAAACTTTTTTTGCAGCCTGTAAGCCAGTCTCAATTGCCGTACCCACCTCCATGACAGCAGAATGTGTTCTATCCTCTGACAGCCTTTCCCTGGTTCTGATGTGGCTCTCAGGTGAGTGTGACACCTTTTCTGTTATGCGCACTGCAGAGTCACATCAGCAATGCATTGTGGTGGGTGTAGGGTATTGGGCTCCGTGATTCCACTAGCTTGTGGCAAATGCTCACGATGTTGGTAGTTGGTAGGCTCTACTCCCATGATGCTTTTCCCCCTGCTTACTGGGTCAGAGTGTGCCCTGTTTTGTTTCCGGTAGTCCATGAGGTAGTGGCCATTTTTGTAAGCCAGTTTTAGATCCCTTTCACGTGTTAGCCACGTTACAGAACTTAGTTCTTACCTTGAATGTGGCTGAAAGAGGGCATTGTACACCATTCTGCCAGCTCTGACCTACTGCTAATCTCAGTACCAGCGAGACTCGTTGCCAGTGGGGCACAACCTCTGATCTGCAGTTAACTGTGAGTAAGCGTGCTTATTCCAATAAAGGACATTTTCGGACAGATTAGTCTTCAGGTGTCAACTGATGTGCCAATGTTATATAGCAGCAAGTCCTAGAGGCCCATCTCTATGCAGGTTCCTGGAGCACTTTTAGTGGGTACCGCAGTGCACTTCAGCCAGGTGGACCCAGGCCCATCCCCCCTACCTGTAACACTTGTGCTGGTAAATGGGAGGCCACCAAAACCCACTGTACCCACATGTAGGTGCCCCCTTCACCCCTAAGAGCTATGGTAGTGTTGTACATTTGTGGGTAGTGGGTTTTGGCAGTGGTGTGCTGGAGCAGGCTCTCACAGGCTCTCGAGAGCCGTTTGTTAAGTTTTTTGGCTACTTTAACAAATGGATCCCAAAATGTGGGCTTGGGCCCCTCCTGAATTCTCTTTTACTTTGCTGGCGAGAGAGAGCCCCCTGTTAACAATTTACCAGCACACCCCTTTTGGGGGAGCGGGGTTGGGTGCTCAGCACCCGTGGTAAGGGAGCTATGCATGTGGGAGCGTGGTCTGAAGTCCACCGCACTAACCTCTAGGGTGCCCAGTTGGTGTCCTGGCATGTCAGGGGGGCGAGTGTACTACGAATTGTGGCCCCTCCCATGACCAAATGGCTCGGATTAGGACGTTTTTGAGCTGGGCATTTTTAGTTTCCACTATCGCTAAAAAAAACAAACGCCCAGCTGAAAAATGTCCATTTTTTCGAAAATGTGGTCTGTCCCGCCTCTTCACATACCCGTTTTCGGACATAGACGCCCATGGAGATAGGCATTTGCGTTCGATTATGCCCCTCCACATCTGGTAAATATCCGTCTATTGGAATAATTCTTTCCAAAGATATATTGGTTTTGTAGTTGTTCTTAAAAGTATTTATATAATTAATTATCTGTATAGGGGTGTAAGCATACCTTATTAGTGATGCACGAGTCCAGTGGCATAGCTAGGCCTGTATGCACCCCTGGCAGAAAAACTGTGATAGGCACCTACAACACCAAGTTGCCCAAGACAGAGGGGCAAGGGGAGGGGGGCCACAGAACTCCAGTCAAAGAATGGAGGGGGTAGGTGTGGAACACAGTATGAATGGGTGCCACTGGATATTGTGGGTAGGAGAGTGCAGGGCAGGGGTATGGTGTGTTGGGCAGGGGGGTATATATAGGGTATGTACAGGAGTATGTATCCAGTACAATTGGGGGATGTGTGGGATGTCTGCTGTTACTAAAATGTCTGAGGCGGGGGAAGGTAAAATTATGTATCATACCTGATAATTTTCTTTCCATTAATCATAGCTGATCAATCCATAGACTGGTGGGTTGTGTCCATCTACCAGCAGGTGGAGATAGAGAGCAATCCTTTTGCCTCCCTATATGTGGTCATGTGCTGCCGGAAACTCCTCAGTATGTCGATATCCAAGCTCCATCCGCAGGACTCAGCACTTAGAGAATTACACCCACAAAGGGACACTCTGCCCAGCTCACCACCGCCGAAACGGGGGAGGGGAATTAACCCAGCTCATCCCCACACAAGTGGGGGAGGGGAATCCGTCCAGCTCATCCCCGCGGAGCGGGGGAGGGACACCACACCCGCCGATGCGGGGGGATATGGCTTATCCTGCAACCGCAACCGCGGGAGGAGCTGACTGACCCTAACACCGCCGAAGCGGGAGGGGTACAAAGCTGCCCTACAGCCACACGAAGCGGGAGGGAGCGCCGGCAGAATTTATGTCTCAATCCAGCCCCGTAAAACGGAGGGGAGAGGAATGCAGCAGCTCACTGTAACACAAACTCGTCTCAACTCTTGAAGAATCCCATTGAAAAAACTTGAACACGAAGTCCTCCTGAACAGGAACTGAAGATTAAACTTGAATCTGAAATGCAACCAGAATATAAACAGTACAGATATCTGGGAGGGGCTATGGATTGATCAGCTATGATTAATGGAAAGAAAATTATCAGGTATGATACATAATTTTACCTTCAATATCATCATGCTGATCAATCCATAGACTGGTGGGATGTACCAAAGCAGTACTCACCCAGGGCGGGACATTGAAATCCCTGACCGCAACACTGAAGCTCCAAACCGGGCCTCCGCCCGAGCAGCCACAGTCAAGCGGTAATGCCTGGAGAAGGTATGGGCCGATGCCCAAGTTGCCGCCTTGCAAATCTCTTCCAAGGAGACGGACCCGGCCTCTGCCATCAAGGCCGCCTGAGCTCTAGTGGAGTGAGCCTTCAGCTGGATAGGCGGCACCTTCCCCGCGGCCACATAAGCCGCTACAATGGCTTCCTTGACCCATCTTGCCACTGTAGGCTTAGCAGCCTGCAGACCCTTACGAGGACCTGCAAACAGGACAAACAGATGATCCGATTTCCGGAAATCATTGGTCACTTCCAAGTATCTGATGATGACTCATCTCACATCCAGATATTTGAGAGCAGAGTATTCCTCTGGGTAGTCCTCCCTACGAAAGGAAGGGAGACAGAGCTGCTGATTCACATGGAAGCGAGAAACAATCTTGGGCAGGAAGGAAGGCACTGTGCGAATAGTCACTCCTGCCTCAGTGAACTGCAGAAAAGGCTCTCGACATGAGAGTGCCTGGAGCTCGGAAATTCTTCTGGCTGAAGTGATAGCCACCAAAAAGACTGCTTTCAACGTCAGGTCTTTCAGAGATGCCCTCGACAAGGGTTCAAAAGGCGGCTTCTGCAAGGCTCTTAGCACCAGGTTGAGATTCCACGCAGGCACCACTGAGTGCAGAGGAGGGCGCAGGTGATTAACCCTCTTGAGAAAAGGCTGCGAAGCCAGGGAAGCGCCCTTCAGGCGGCCCCTGAAGCAAGCCAGAGCCGCCACCTGGACTTTAAGGGAACTGAGCGATAGGCCTTTCTCCAGACCTTCTTGCAGGAACGCCAGCACTGAAGAAATTGGAGCAGTGAAGGGAGAAAGTGAGCCTGCTTCACACCACGCTGCAAAGGTACGCCAAACCCTGGCGTAAGCAGTAGAAGTAGAGCGCTTCCTCGCTCTCAGCATAGTGGCGATGACCTTGTCTGAGAAGCCCTTCTTCCTCAGACGCTGCCGCTCAATAGCCAGGCCGTAAGACCAAAGGGGGAGGGATCCTCCATCACCACGGGACCCTGATGCAACAGGCCCTGCTCCACTGGCAGCCGCAGAGGGTCGTCCACTGAGAGCCTGATCAAGTCCGCATACCAGGGACGTCTGGGCCAGTCCGGACCCACCAGGATTATCCGGCCCGGATGCTTTGCCACCCGGTCTAGTACCCTGCCCAACATGGGCCAGGGCGGGAACACATAGAGAAGCTCTTGTGTCGGCCACTGTTGGAGAAGAGCATCTACTCCCAGAGATCGAGGGTCCCGTCCTCTGCTGAAAAAGCGCGGCACTTGGCAATTGGCCGATGACGCCATCAGATCTAGGCTCGGCTGGCCCCAGCGCTTCGTGATGTCCAAGAACGCCTGAGCCGATAACTGCCACTCTCCGGGATCCAAGGTATGGCGACTGAGAAAGTCCGCCTTGACATTCATGACTCCGGCAATGTGGGCCGCTGACAGCTGTTCCAGGTTCGCTTCCGCCCACTGGCATAGATTCATGGCTTCCTTGGCTAGAGGGGTGCTCTTGGTACCTCCCTGGCGGTTGACATAGGCCACAGCCGTGGCGTTGTCCGACAGGACCCGTACTGGCTTCAACGCCAGTACCGGGAGGAACTCCAAAAGCGCCAACCGAATGGCTCTGAGTTCCAGGAGGTTGATAGACCACTTTGCCTCTGCAGGAGACCAGAGCCCCTGCGCTGTCCTTCCCAAGCAGTGGGCTCCCCAGCCCATCAAAGAGGCGTCCGTCGTGACGACAATCCACTCCGGGGTCACAAGAGGCATCCCTGCAGACAACTTGTCTGTCTTCAGCCACCAACTCAGCGCCTTGCGCACTGCTGGGTCCAAGGGAAGGCGCACAGCATAATCCTCCGACACCGGAGTCCAGCGCTGCAGCAGAGAGTGTTGTAGTGGTCTCATATGAGCCCTGGCCCAGGGCACTACTTCCATCGTGGCCGTCATAGAGCCCAACAGCTGCACATAGTCCCAAGTCCGAAGCGGAGAGGCTACTAGGAACTGGTCCACCTGAGCCTGAAGTTTGACAATCCGATTGTCCGGCAGGAACACTCTGCCTACTTGGGTGTCGAATCGAACTCCCAGATACTCCAGGGACTGAGTCGGGCGCAGCTGGCTTTTCTCCCAGTTGATGATCCACCCCAGGGAGCTCAAAAGAGCAATCACCTGGTCCACAGCTTTGCCGCACTCTGCATAAGAGGGGGCTCGGATCAACCAGTCGTCCAGATAAGGATGGACTTGTACTTCTTCCCTTCACAGGAAAGCCGTGATGACCACCATTACTTTGGAGAAGGTCCGCGGAGCAGTAGCCAACCCGAACGGGAGGGCTCTGAACTGGAAGTGTCGGCCCAGGACTGCAAAACGCAGAAAGCGTTGATGAGGAGGCCAGATGGGAATATGCAAGTACGCTTCCTTGATGTCCAAGGATGCCAGGAACTCCCCTGCCTTCACTGCCGCTATAACAGAGTGGAGAGTCTCCATGCGAAAGTGCCGAACTTTCAAGGCCCGATTGACCCCTTTGAGGTCGAGGATAGGCCGGACAGAACCTCCTTTCTTTGGTACCACAAAGTAAATGGAGTAACATCCCTTGCCAAGCTGATTTTCTGGCACCAGAATGACTGCACCCAGGCGGATCAGATTGTCCAAGGTCTGCTGCACTGCCACAGCTTTGACCGGAGACTTGCAGGGAGAGAGTACAAACCCGTCTCTTAAGGGTCGGCAGAACTCTAGCTTGTAGCCATCTCTGATGACTTCCAGCACCCAAACGTCTGAAGTTACCCTGGTCCACTCGCCCAGAAACGAGGACAGGCGTCCTCCAATCTGCACTGGGCCATGGACCAGGACCCCGTCATTGGGTACGAGACCCTGGGGGAGGACCAGAGGGCGCACCTCCGGGACGGCAGTCTCTGCGAAAGGAATGCTGCTTGGGGGAGAAATTCCTCTTGAAGGAAGAGGAGGGCAGAGGAGCCCGACTTGCCCGGGCGGTACCGACGGGCTTCCTGAAACCGTCCTCTGGAGATACCGGGGCGAGCACTGGCCCGAGCCCTGACCTCTGGTAACCTCTTGCCCTTAGATGTGCCAAGATTGGTCACAATTTTGTCCAGCTCGACCCCAAGGAGCAGCTTGCCTTTAAAAGGCAACTTAGCCAGGCGGGACTTAGAGGCGTGGTCAGCAGACCAATGTTTCAGCCAAAGCCACCGCCGAGCAGAGACTGTCTGAGCCATACCTTTAGCCGAGGCTCTCAAGACATCATACAGTAAGTCTGCCAAATAAGCCAAGCCCGATTCCAGGGCCGGCCAATCAGCCCTCAAGGAAGGATCCGAGGGGGAAGCCCGCTGCACAATCGTCAGGCACGCCCTGGCCACATAGGAGCCGCAAACTGAGGCCTGCAAACTTAAGGCAGCCGCCTCGAAGGACGACCTTAAGGCCGCCTCCAATCTTCTGTCTTGGGCGTCCTTTAGGGCCATGCCACCTTCCACCGGCAACGCCGTTTTCTTAGTCACCGCAGTGATTAAAGAATCCACGGTAGGCCAAAGAAAGGCTTCCCGTTCACTTTCAGGCAAAGGATAGAGGCGGGACATAGCCCTAGCCACTTTGAGGCTCGCTTCCGGGACATCCCATTGAGCCGAAATTAAGGTGTGCATGGCATCATGCACGTGGAAGGTTCTAGGCGGGCGCTTCGTCCCCAGCATAATGGCAGAGCCAACAGGGGCTGAGGGAGAGACGTCCTCTGGAGAGGAAATCTTCAAAATGCTCATGGCCTGCAGTAACAGGTTGGGCAAATCCTCTGAGTGAAAGATCCGCGCTGCAGAGGGGTTATCCGCTCCATCCGAGCGGGAATCCGTCTCCTCCAAGGAATCCGCAAAGGACCGTTGAGAGAACTCAGATACGCTGCTCTCATCTACATCAGAGGAGACAAAGTCCTCTAAGGCCTGGGAATCCACCCGAGGGCGTTTACTTCCGGGGGCCTCAACCCCTTTATCGGACAAGGGAGAAGGGGCAGCGTTCTGCATAAGGAAGGCCTGATGCAGCAGCAAAATAAACTCGGGGGAGAAACCCCCCAGACTGTGCACTTCAGCCGCCTGGGCCACAGCCCTAGACGCACCCTCAACCGGCGCTCGCAAGAGCGGGGGAGAAACATGCTGCGCATCCAAGATGGCATCCGGCGCGACACTCCGCGAAGGAGCCGCGCGGGAAGAACGGCGCTTAACTTTAGCCGCTTTTTTGCCATCGCCCAAATCAAGGGCGGCCATGGCATTAACGTCTCCCAGCTCAAGGGCGGCCCAAGAAGAAGCCGTCCAAGCAGCGTGGCCGGCCAAGATGGCGGAGGCGAGCAGCGGGGCATGGGCGTTTATGGCGGGAAAAACCGCCGCAACGGAGGAAGACCCGGGACACTGACCGGCCTCCGAACTGACACCCAACAAGGGCGAGTCAGACTTTTAAGACCCCCGCATCCCCACTAGAAGCGCACACGCGGTCCGGGGAGCGATTCTTCACGCCCTCACCCTCCGACGCCATAGGCCACGTGGAGATCAATCGGGGAACCCCCTGCCCGCTATAAAAAGGTAAAAATTACCTGCTTCTCGCTCCGAGCTGTAACGACCTGGTGTCCCAGTGAGTAGCTGCAATAAACGTTTAAATAAACGTTGAAATAAACGCCCTTAAGGACGTTCAAAAATTTTTTTTTTTTTTTTTACGGAGCCAGCGGGAGGGGGGAGAAAAGGAGGGACCTGGCGCCACCAGGTTTGCACTTGCTCAATAAGAGCCCTCAACCCCAGGTACTCAACAAAACCTAAAAATTAGGCTTGGAGACCTAGCCAGAGCTGCTGCTGTGTGTGACCACCACCTGCTGAGATAGAGAACATACTGGGGAGTTTCCGGCAGCACATGACCACATATAGGGAGGCAAAAGGATTGCTCTCTATCTTCACCTGCTGGTAGATGGACACAACCCACCAGTCTATGGATTGATCAGCATGATGATATGGAACAGGGTCTTATGTATGTTGGGGGGTGCTGTGGGAGTTGATTTGTGAGAGCATGTGTATGTGGAGGACGTCAGCTGTAGGTGCGATGTCTGAAGTAAAGTGTGAGTAAGTGAGTGTCAGAGACCAAGGAAAGGAATGTTGTGTGCACAGAGAGGGTGTAAGGAAACCTGATCTGAGAAAGGCTTCTGGGGCACTGGCACAATTGGGGATCTGCACAAATAGAGTATTTTTAAAGTCTGGAGTGCCAAGAGGAGGTGAACACAGCACATATTGCACTTTCCTCCGGCGGGGTTGCTGTGCTGCCTTTCGATTGCATTCTTTAAACCTTCCATATGACCAGGCAGCAGAAGCACTTAAGCACTTCCTCTCCTGCTGCCATGGGACCAAGGGCCTGATGCACAAAACTTACCTGGCCAGTTAGCAAGCATGGTCTTTAGCAAGTCATGCACAAAGGGGTTTAGTGAGCTTTTTTGCGTTCCTGTCAGCACACAATGAAAATTGTTGGCAAATGAGCTGTTTAGTATTCAAATGTGCATTCTGAGCAATGAACAGCCATTTTCCAAGTGATGAACAGAAGCAGCCCCTACGTTCTGAGTGGAAATTTTTATGGGAGGTCAGGAGCTGTCGTAGCTGTCGTGCCCCCACAAGGATGGTGAGGATTCAGTCCCTGGATGGGCTGCTGAAGGGTCCAGTGCTCCTGCCCCTGCATGGCTAGGACTTGGCTTAGCTCATGGGTCTCCTGCAGGCTCTTTCAGTGGGGGAGGAAAGCAGTTCCTCCCGCCCCTGCTGCTTCTCAGCCTCTCTTGCAGGATCTGGCGGTCAGTGGGGGGAGGAAAGCAGCACCTTCCTGCTACTGCTGCTTCGGGCACCTATCATACCTCCCTCAGCTCAATGCCAGGGGGCCTCAGGTGCTAACAGTGCCCTCTCCCCATATCTTGAGGCTCCACGTGGGGAGGATGAGTCAGCTCCCAGGCCATTCGAAGGGGACCACTAGAGGAAGGATTCCAAGTCCTGCTTCCTCACACTTGCCTTGTCCTGCCTCCCTACTGGTGCTCGTTTTGGGTTGCCCACAGGTTGTGACAGTCAGGAAGCAGCTCATGGGTTGGCCGGAGCTGGAGGGAGTGTATCCTGTGGAGCTGTAGTCTACGGGACCGGTAGAGAGTTCCGTGACAGCACTGGAAGTGTTGGCAGTAGAGTTGAGGCGGACACCAGCACTATCGAGGGGGAACTTCTGTGCTACAAGGTGAGTGTATGAAAGCTATTCAGGGCATGCACATAGCAGCCACACTTACTGATAGACTGCTATGTGCATGCCCTGGCCCGAGCTGCACAGTAAAAGTCTGTGCAGCTCATTTGCATGCAATTTGGGGTTTTTTTTGGAGCATCGCTCGCTATTTCCACCTCGGTAATTTCTACCCAGGTGGAAATAGCGAGCGGTGCCTTACGAGGACCTTTCTGCATCGGCCCCCAAGTCTCACAGTATGAGCTGTCAGATCTTACAGCTCCTACTGCATGACTGCAACAGGAGAGGAGGCACTTTGAGCACTTCTGCTGCCCAGCAGAACAGGACATTTAAAGGGTATGACTGAGAGACAGTGCGGCAACACTGCTAAACTCTTCCGATGTAACTCACGCTTGTCTATCCTCTTCTCCTCCTCCACCAAATTTATTTTTTTTTCACTTTGCTGTGCCGTAGGTGGATTTTCTGAGTCAGTATTTCATGCTCGCTATCTGGAACTATTGCAATCCAGAATAAAAGCCCACCTTTTTCATGCTGCTTTTAGTCTTAATCCCTTGGCCTCCTGTTCATATGCATGTTGTTTCCAACCAATTCCCATTATACATGAAAATCCCTAATTTTCTTATTTGTCCTCTTTGTCTATCTAAGCTCTACAGAGCAGGGATGGGTTTTTTTTTTTTAATATAGATGTGCACAGCACTGTGTACATCTAGTAGCACTATAGAAATGATAAATAGGAGGAGGAGAGGTAGGTGTTAGGACTGTTTATTTTATCATGAATGACCAGTAGTCCTTTTATAATCTGAAGATTGAACTAATGGAAGCACAATATTACTTGTTGTTTTGAAGACAATTAAGGAATTTGGGGGGTGGGAGCAGAATTTCTGACCCTGTGCTTCCCTCCTCTTTCTCCCTCCCTCCTCAAGTTGCCTGGGTCAGAGGATATTGAATATGTTCCCTGATTGGATGAGGAAACTCAGGGAGCACAGGATGCTGAAGTTAGCAGGCTGAGTTTTGGTGGCATTATTTGTAAAGGAAATGTATTGCAGTTTGTTTTCCTTTGGTTGTGCTATTGTTTTCCTCAGTGGCGTAGCCAAGGGTGGGCTTGGATGGGCCCAGGCCCACCCACTTTGGGCTCAGGCCCACCCAGTAGCAGCACACCTATGATGTGGCTGGCAGGGATTCTCAAGCCCCACCAGCCAAAAACTCCCAACAACTGTCCCTCCTGCATACAGTATCTTGTAAATAGCAGATCTTCGCCTGCAGCGAGCAGCGACTGATACATACTATTCATACTGGTCCCACAGCCTTCCCTCTGATATATTCCTGCCTATGCGGAAACAGGAAGTTGCATCAGAGGGAAGACTGTGGGGCCGGTATGAATGGTATGTATCAGTCGCTGCTCGCTGCAGGCGAAGATCTGCTATTTACAAGGTATTCAGGGGAGGGGGATGCTTTTAAATATCATATGGCATGCAGGTGAGAGAGGGAGAGACCAAATCACATGTGGGACAGGGCGGAGTTCTGCCCACCCATCTTGGGCCCAGGCCCATCCAAAATTGGGTGTCTGGCTACACCCCTGGTTTTCCTACTGTATATGTTAGAAAGAAAAACATTGCAAGCTTGATTTTATAACAGGATTTCAATGTGAGATATACCAGAAGTGCCTATTTTTATAAAGGCAACGTAGGCAAATATGTACCTTTATACAACATCCCAGATCCAGCCCCAGAGGTGAGTAAATGCTGGCGCACTCATTTACACCTGCTCTGAAGGTGTAAATGTGTGTGTGTGTGTGTGTGTATTCTGCATGCACTCACAGAGTTTATAAAATACACAGGTACAGCATAACTCCGTCCCTGCTCCACACAAACTATTCCAGGAATATCTACACATGATGCCCCTATATGGAAACGTGACCCTTAGTGGCAGTAATGCAAGACTACCAATATGGTTCCCCAGAACCATTTTGGGGATGGGAGTGTTGGCTTAGAGAAGACGACAATTGCGGGTATGTGGGGTCATCCATTAGGGGATGGGGGGACTACTTGTGGTGGTAGAAAGGGGAGCTTGAATGAGGGTGGGACCAAGAGGTGCTTTCTGCATGGAGAGTTCTCTGGCCACACTTTGAACCACAGGTGCTTGGAGCCTGATTCTCCCAGGAGGTAAAATAATTCCAGCTTTTAGCAGAAGTTATTTTTATGCTCAGTGATGAGATGCTGAAACAGAACTTATAAGAAAACAAAAAGCAGAGTAGATTTTTTGGATTTAGTTCATGCCTTAAGAACTCTAATATTGAGTCAGACTGAAAATCCATCTGGCCCAGTATCCAGTGGCTAGTCCAGGTCACAAGTACATGGCAGGATCCCAAAACGGAGCAAGATCCCATGCTACTCACCCTCCGGGACAAGCAGTGGCTTTCCCCGGCTCTCCTTTAATAGTTTATGGATTATACCTTCAGGAATTTGTCCAAATCTTTTTTTAAAGGCAAAACTTAAGAGTGGAGCCAGCCAACAGGATCCATGTAAATCACACCAGTTTATTAAATCCGTGACCCGACACTGCAGTATACCTCTAGATTTATTTTGAAATGTATATCCCATATGAAACACAGCAACATTGCTGGTGATTCCATATTTTGACATATATGACATACTAACAATTCTTTTTTAAACATGAGTGGTTGTGAAAGGTTACACCAGATCTTTTAGATATTGGACCCTTGACACAGGCATATTTTGTCAAAACACGGCTGTGTCGGGTCGTTTATTAAATGATGTGATTTACACAGATTCCACTTTGCTCTTTGCCTTGGACTTTCTGCAGAATTGTTTCCTTTTTTTCTGTGCATCAAACCTTTTTTTTAACACAGCCACATTAACTGTTTTTTTTTTGCCACATCTTCTGGCAACAAGTTTCAGATCTTAATTTTACATTGAGATATTTTTAAAGTATTGTTATGTAACTTCATGGCTTGTCCCCTAGTCTTTGTACTTGATTGCATTTACTCATTCTACTCCACTCAGAATTTTGTAGACCTCTATCATAAATCCCCTCAGCAGTCTCTTCTCCAAGCCGACAAGCCCTAGCCTCTTTAGCCTTTCTATCTCCCTTAATCATTTTGGTTGCCCTTTTGTGTAACCAGATCCAGTAGGGTTTTTTTTCCGATCCCCAGAGGATTTATAATCTAAGTTTATACCTGAGGCAATGGAGGATTAAAATATCTTCCAGCAACACAAGGTGCCTCAGTGGGATTTAAAAAGGGGCTCCCTGATTCTCAGCTTGCTGTTCATAAGTACATAAGTAATGCCACACTGGGAAAAGACCAAGGGTCCATCGAGCCCAGCATCCTGTCCACGACAGCGGCCAATCCAGGCCAAGGGCACCTTGGGACCGTCCTTCTTTGTTTATTTTGTACAGCGCTGCGTAACCCTAGTAGCGCTCTAGAAATGTTAAGTAGTAGTAGTAGTATTCCTGGAATTGTGGATTTTTCCCAAGTCCATTTAGTAGTGGTTTATGGACTTGTCCTTTAGGAAACCGTCTAACCCCTTTTTAAACACTGTCAAGCTAACCGCCTTCACCACGTTCTCCGGCAACGAATTCCAGAGTTTAATTATGCATTGGGTGAAGAAACATTTTCTCCAATTTGTTTTAAATTTACTACACTGTAGTTTCATCGCATGCCCCCAAGTCCTAGTATTTTTGGAAAGCGTGAACAGACGCTTCACATCCACCTGTTCTAGTCCACTCATTATTTTATATACCTCTATCATGTCTCCCCTCAGCCGTCTCTTCTCCAAGCTGAAAAGCCCTAGCCTCCTTAGTCTTTCTTCATAGGGAAGTCGTCCCATCCCCACTATCATTTTAGTCGCCCTTCGCTGCACCTTTTCCAATTCTACTATATCTTTCTTGAGATGCGGCGACCAGAATTGAACACAATACTCAAGGTATTAGGTTATTCCTCCAGAGTTGCCCTGTCCTATTGATCTTGGTGGCTATGGTTTAGACCAATTGCATCCTGGCTGGAGGAAGAATGGAAGATTCCTTGTAAAACTCTGAACTCAGGAATCCCACCTGTAAAAGTTTCCTCCAGTCAGGAAGGACAATTGAAGCACTGAGTACAAAGGACTCAACATACACACTCACACATATATTAAGTCCAAGGTAAGGATAATGCTCTGTCCCATCCTATGATAGTGCTGGAGTAGAAATTACTCATTGAATAGTATTTCTTTATTTTATTTATTTAAACCAGTGTTTCTCAATCCAGCCCTTGGGACACACCTAGCCAGTCTGTTTTTCAGGATACCTACAATAATTATGCATAAGATAGATTTGCATATAGTGGAGACAGTGTGTACAAACCTCTCTCATGCATATTCACTGTGGATATTCTGAAAGCCTGACTAGCTGGGTGTGGCCTGAGGACTGGGTTGAGAACCCCCTGCTCTAAGAAGAAAGCATTCATTAGAGTAATGGTATTCACTCCCAATCTTTGAGGGTCACCAGCAGGTTAGGTTTTCAGGATTTCCATAATGAATATGCATGAGAGGGATTTGCATGCCTAATACCTCCATTGTATGTGAGTTTACCTCATGTATATTCATTGAGGAAATGCTGAAAACCTGATTGGCTAGATGTGTCCCGCGGGCTGGGCTGAGAACCTCTCAAAGTGTCACGAAAACACCTAGTACCCACCTAGGGCTAACCCTGTGGCCACCTAAAGGATCTGTCCCAGCACTCTTCAGGCCCACCTGCACCTATGCACATCCTCTACACTGGCATACCTTCTACCCATCGCGCTGGGTTCTGCTTGCCTCTGGGCGGGTCTCCCACCTGCAAGTTATTTTCCCAGTGTTTTCTAAGGACACTGGGGCCACAATCCTAGGGGGTCCCATTGTTCCTATAAAACACCCATAGACTGAGAACAAAAACCACCAGGATTCTTAGTCAGTCCAGGACAACAGAGCTAATAGACTAATAGGTTTATTGTCAAAAAAGTGGAACAGTGAATGGTGAAAAAAGGTGTAAACAGCAAACAATAATAGGTAAATTAACAGGTATCAACAGTAACACTAACTAGAAACTTTTTTTACTACCTTAGTACCTGGGGAGTTCAAGAAAATAACAACTCACAGGTTCTGAACAGGGTCTCAGTGCAGAGATCTTTACTCTCCACACTCCCCCTCTGAGACTGGGGGAATCCAGCACATTCTGGATGGATTTTGTACTTCAGGGCCAATCAGAGCCCAGAGTATTAGCACTGAGGGGTATTTGGCCAACAGAAGTGCAGGTTACTTTCTCTCAGGGCTTAAGATGAAAGGAAAACAGTCACCTCTGCAACAGCTTTTCTTCCTTTTCTGAAATCACTGAAGAGGAAACTGCACATCTTCTTTCCTCCTCAAAACTAACTACCTGCTCCTCTGATCCTATTCCCACCCATCTACTTAGCAACATTTCTCCTACTGTCATCCCTTTTATCTGTCATATGCTCAACCTTTCACTCTCCACTGTGACTGCTCCTGATGCCTTCAAACATGCCGTAGTCAAACCACTCCTTAAAAAACCTTCATTGGACCCTACCTTTCCTTCCAACTATCGCCCCATCTCCCTCCTCCCTTTCCTATCCAAGATACTTGAACGTGCTGTTCACCGTCGTTGTCTTGACTTTCTTTCAAGCTATTCTTGATCCACTTCAATCTGGTTTTTGCCCTCTTCATTCAACTGAAACAGCGCTTGTTAAGATCTCCAATGACCTGTTCCTGGCCAGATCCAAAGGTCTCTATTCTATCTTCATCCTTCTCAATCTATATGCTGCTTTTGACACTGTTGATCACAGCCTACTCCTTGATACGCTGTTCTCACTTGGATGTCAGGGCTCTGTTCTTTCCTGGTTTTCTTCTTCTCTCTCCCATCATACTTTTAGTGTATACGCTGGTGGATCCTCCTCCACTTCTATCGTGTACCTCAGGGATGTCCGGGGACCTCTTCTTTTCTCCATCTATACGTCTTCCCTTGGTACTCTGATCTCATCCCATGGTTTTCAGTATCACCTTTATGCTGATGACTCCCAGATCTACCTCTCCACACCAGAAATCTCAGCAGAAATGCAGGCCAAAGTATCAGCCTGCCTGTCTGACATTGCTGCCTGGATGTCTCACTGCCATTTGAAACTAAACATGACCAAGACTGAGCTTATCTTTCCCCCTAAACCAACCTCTCCTCTTCCCCTATTCTCCATTTCTGTGGATAACACTCTCATCCTTCCTGTCTCATCAGCTCGTAACCTTGGGGTCATCTTCGACTTCTCCCTCTCCTTCTCTGCACATATTCAGCAGACTGCTAAAACCTGTCGTTTCTTTCTCTATAACATCACCAAAATTCGCCCTTTCCTTTCTGAGCACACTACCAGAACCCTCATCCACACTCTTATTACCTCTCGCTTAGACTATTGCAACTTGCTTCTCACAGGTCTCCCACTTAGCCATCTCTCTCCTCTTCAATCTGTTCAAAATTCTGCTGCACGACTTATATTCTGCCAGTGTTGCTATGTCATATTAGCCCTCTCCTCAAGTCACTTCACTGGCTCCCTATCCATTTCCAAAAAAACAGTTCAAACTCCTCTTATTGACTTACAAGTGCATTCACTATGCAGCTCCTCAGTACCTCTCCACTCTTATCTCTCCCTACACTCCTCCCCGGGAACTCCGCTTACTGGGTAAATCTGTCTTATCTGCACCCTTCTCCTCCACTGCTAACTCCAGACTCCGTTCCTTTTATCTTGCTGCATCATATGCCTGGAATAGACTCCCAATTCTTAAATGATTTGGAGCCCAGCCAAACTTTATAAACAAGATTAAAGTCCTTTGCACACAACCTACAGCTAAAATAATTGCTAACAACCGTCTGTCAGATACCATATTTTTACAAAGAGGTACACGGCAAGGTTTTCCTATGTCTCCCTACTTGTTCAACTTGGCATTAGAACCACTTCTTCTTGCCATTAACTCTCATGCTAAAATAACAGGAATAACATATCAAAACATGCACTTTAAAATTACCGCTTATGCGGATGACATACTGTTATATATTTCTAATCCTACATCTTCTTTACCCTTACTTTTTTCTCTTAAACAGTCTTTTTCGGTATTTTCTGATTACAAGATCAATCAATCTAAAACAGAAGTCTTAACATTAAATATGCATGCAGTGCCCAGGTTAATTCAACCGTATAACCTTGTATGGTCCTCCAAAAAACTCAGATATCTTGTTATAGATTTACACTACACTATGCATGACACTATCAAGTATAATGCTGAAAACATAGTTAAATTTCTCAAGGATCTCTTATCAAAGTGGCATTCTTTACATATTTCTTGGTGGGGCAGGATTGAAACCATTAAAATGATGATCTCTCCTAAAATAAATGTTATATTAAGTATGATTCCGGTTCTCTTTCATACTTCATTTTACAAGCAAATTAAAAAATTATTGGTCTCTTTTCTTTAGAAATCTAAAATACCTAGAATTTCTCTAAAAAAGGGAAATGGAAATGGGACTTGATATATTGCCTTTCTGAGGTTTTTGCAACTACATTCAAAGTGGTTTACATATATTCAGGTACTTATTTTGTACCAGGGGCAATGGAGGGGTAAGTGACTTGCCCAGAGTCTCAAGGAGCTGCAGTGGGAACTGAACTCAGTTCCTCAGGATCAAAGTCCACTGCACTAACCACTAAGCTACTCCTCCACTCCAAAAGAAAAGTTTGGAGTTTTTTCCCCTGATTTTCTATTGTATCATAATGCATTTATAGCTCAACAAGGTTGCTTTTGGTTCCCTATTGAAAAGGAATATGTACCTATATGGCTTCAACTGGAACAGCTTATATTCTCTCCAACACCATTACACTTGCTTATGTATATGTCCTCAGCTTCTTTTAAGGTTGACAATCCTATCATTAATAGTACCAAACTCTGTCTGCAGACTTTAGATAAAATATTAGATTTACCCATTCTTTCCTCACTGCAGATAACTATTTGGAACAATTCTAAATTTCTCATTAACAAGAATCCTTTTTTTTTTTTTTTGAGAACTTGGGCTAATTGTGGAATCTGGACTGTTAGGGATCTGTGTAATGAAGCCCAAAATAGCCTGCTTTCATTTCATGAGCTTCAAAGACAATTTCACCTTCCTGTTACACAATATTTTTATTGGTTGCAATTGTCCCATTGTATAAAAAAAACAGACATTTTGAAAACAGCCAGTCCTCAGGAACCATCTATGTATCAACTCGCTGTATTTTTGATGAATAATGGACACATAGCCTCAACCATTTATAAGAAATCACTCGTTTCAATACAAAAATAACTATGTACTACAAGAGGTATGGGAAAAAGATACCAATCAGCAGACTTCAGATTCTATGCAATCTAAGTTATGGTCATCCCTGATTAGACCATTAGCTTCAGCTAATCTCATGCAATCAATGTACTTCTTGTATCATAGAGCTGTATGGACTCCACTGAAAATGTATAGAGCAAACTTATTAGCCTCAAACACGTGTTGGCACTGCCAAGCACATATAGGAACGCTAGTCCACATGATTTATGAATGTGAAAAGATTAAACCATTTTGGCAATCCATATGGAAAATTATATGTTGTATTCTTAAAATCAATGTGCATCTTAATATATCATTAATAATGTTCAAATCTTGTTCACCTGATATCTGCTTGCCAGATCATCATAAAGCACTATTTGATGTCTTGGTCACTATAGGACAACATATGGTATTAGCAAATTGGAAAAGTTCCACATTTTTAAATGAACACTTTTGGTGGCAATCTGTCTTGCTTTACAATAAGTTTGAATTAGCTTCAGCACGCCTAGTTGGAGCTTCCAATAAGAAGACTTTGATATGGTATCCTCTCAATGACTATATTCATTCATTATAATAATTAATATGTTTACTATTATTGTTCATAACATAGTATGACATCCTCCTTTTTATGCATAATATCATGTATTATATTTCACTGTACTTGTTTATTTGTTGGTTTGTTTGTCTTATTTCCAATTAAAATCCAATAAAATTTTGGAAAAAAATTATCTTTACTGAAGAATTATGGAGGAAACTAAATCCAACAGCAGACCACAAATCCGACCAAATTAGCCTGGGTACAGGTCTGCTCTAAAGCATTTACTGAAGGGACCAGATTAAAGGAGCTGGCAGATATGCTGAATCCTCTGATGTTCTTCCCTCTAGCAGACCCTTGACCTGCTTTACTGCAGTTCTGGGTTATGTGATATTACCTGTCCTACCCTAAAGAGGCCACCAGAGGGTGTTCCTGTAGTGAAAACCCTGTAAAATGCAAGGAACTGGCCACTAGAGGGAGCTCCAAGGGGGACACTGGTGAAATATGGGGAAGGATTCACTAGAGGGAGCTCCAGCAAAGGCCAGGCATATAGAGGTCGAGGAGGACCCATAGAAGATTTCCCCTTTAAGAGAAAAGGCACCTGGGAGAAGGTTCCGGACCCTTCCAGAGCCATGGAGAGGAGGCCTAAAGAGGTGGGGTGGATTATTAGCCACCCTATAAAGAACACCCTACAAGAAGAAAAAGGGGGGGGGGGAGAGGAAAGGAAATGGGAACCTGAATGGATGGATCTTGAAGGAGAAGGGAGAGACCCTCTGGAAGCTGAGAGAGAAGGCTCCCTCTAAAAACCAAGAAGGTACTTACCTTGCTATGGATATTGTAGTAATGGAGCCAATAACTGTTGTAGAAGCCCATGTGGAAGGAACATTGGGCCACAGGGAACTGAATACTAATTGAACTGGACTAACAGCTGTGGAGTGGAGGACAGGACTGTAGAGTTACAGTGAGAGTGGAAAGTCCTGTCCAGGGGAGGGGCTGTTTTAAACGGAGACCCAGGTCTCCCAAATAAGTGGGCTCAGTTGAGGAAAGCCAGAGGAACTGTTGGTGGAAAGAAGTTCCCCACAAGACTACCCTTTAACAACCCTTTAACGAAGAAATTTTCAACCGTAGCATGCATTAAAGGCCATTTTCCGACGACGCTAGCAGCTAACGAAAACAGAATGCAAACGAGTCACTTCCAATTGAAATGTGAACAATTCACAATGCACTAACCATATTGACGATTGCAACAAATCATATACCATGATATATTTAACGTGAAGTCAGACCTGTCGTTAAGGCCTGAGCTATCATACAGACACTGCTCCCCGCTTCTCCCTGCAGCATAAAAATCCAAGCTGGCATGTTTGACAATAAAAAAAACCCACACAAACACGTGGCTCCCCGCTTCCCCCTGCATAAAATTGAAAAGGCGCTCATCAGGAGCATCCTGTAAGGACGCCCTTGCCCCCCCCCCCCTCCCAAGGTTGACGCTGCTCCCCGCTTCCCACTGTATAAAAAAAAATCAAAAGAAAACTCAAAACTGTAGCAGCCACGGCCCCCCTCCCTTCCTCTCTCTCTATTTCTCCTTCTCCCACAGCTTTGAAAATTAACTCTCTGCTCTCCTCTGAAGCCAATTTCCCGGTTCTGTAAACAACTTTAAGCTGCCCAGGTCCCCCTCCCTTCCTCTGTTTCCCCCAGCCGGGGGCGGGCCCAGGTCTCTGCTGAGCTAAAGGGGATCACAGTGAAAGAGGTCTTTTGTTAGAAAGTGGGGTTTATGAAGGACGTCCTTTTTGAAGTCTTGAGGAGGACGTCTTCAACTGCACTCTCCTGCTAGGATCACAGAGCTAAACGCTCGCATGTCCTGATCCCCCCCCTCGCACGCCCCCATCTGACGTAAGCAACCTACGTAGGTTTAATACGTTAGTGTTGACGTTTGTGGCATGCGCAGAGCAGCCAGCATAATGCTTGGCTGCTCTGCGCATGTTTTAGGGGCCAATTACTGATGGGGATTACGAATCTGTAATGCATTGTACTTTACAATACCGCACCGAACATGTGCGACTTGTTCTTTTGGTGCATTCTTCGTTTTTTCAAATTCGGTAAGCACTTTTACGGTTGGTTGATGCATCTGGGCCTGGATCTGGGATGCTAATAGAGTGGATTTGCATCTGGTGTATCTAATTTGCATATTTGTGAAGGCTGAGAAACAAGTGTTGCATTCCCCAGAAAGGTAACAGGGGGTGCTTCAGAGGTACCAGAAAGGTGACCTGTTTCCCAATGATGTTTCACAGAAGGATTCCAAGAAATTATGATGAGGAATGGTCACCCTGAGTTGAAGGAGGAGCCCAACTGAAGAGGTTGAGGTTACAGGCTTAGCCAGCCTTTCTCAGAGGCAAAGCTCTAGTGAGCCCTAACCACAGGCTTGTAATGCTGGACAGGCCACCGGGGAGCCTTCAGCACATGAGATTACCTCTGGGGGATTACAGTTGACACCTGATTATGAAATCTCTACTGGCTTCTTATTGGTCCAAGACTGGGTTTTTCACAAAGGTGATTATACTCCTCACAGCAGACATTTGTATCTATTTTCTTTTTGCTCCTCCCTCCTGCAGGAATTATTGTAGATCAATTAGAACACATGGAAGATTCTCAACCAAGTCCTTAACCCTTTATCCTACGTACAAGGATCTCTGGGACCACAGGGCTCTCTCTGAGACCTGGCAAACCTCAGGAAGGGTGAAGAAAGGCCAGGAGATCATGCGTATCTCCCCTGACACCTCCCCTTGTAGAGTGTCATAAACTCTTTTCCTTCCACACTGGCATCATCACTATCAGAACACATTAAAACACTAAGGGGGTAATATTCAGCCTGCGATGGTGAGCGTTTTTTAAGCCATTGACAGCTCAAGACTGAATTAAGCCTGGATATTCAATGCCAGGCTATGTCCGGGTTCTAGCATTGAATATCTTGGTAAATGTGGTCACTCAGAGGTTAACTGGGCACAGATGATATTCAGACCAGTGTCCAGTTAACTCAGCAAATAGTTTGGACAGCCTTTTCACTATCCTAACTTTGACCCAGATGCACTAAACTGCATGCTAAAAGCCCTTCCCTTACCGATCCCAGTTGCTGCTTAGCAATTTTGAAAGAACTGGGCATGCATGAAGGAAATTGCATGCAAATAAGCTGCTCGCTGTTAGCTCATTTGCATATGATTTCCTTCCAAGGGGGCGAAGCCAGTCAGTCAGCTGAGCAAGCACAGAGCTGCCAAGCACTAAGCGTGGCTGCTCTGCGCATGCTACAAAATGGCCTTCCTACATGTAGGAAAACAGGTAGCCAAAGATCCGGCCAGTAAAAACAAAATGCGATTCAGCTCCTGGGGGGGGGGGGGGGGGGGGGGTGGGATGTCAATGTCTGACCCGCTTGGAGGGGTTTTTTACTGCAATGGAATTGCCCAAATAGGAAAAGAATAGAGCTGGCTCTGAGCTGCAGATTCATTTTTGCTTTCTACTTCTAGCTGACACAGCTTCCCTTACAAAGGAGGGAAAAGAGAGCTGGAAAGCGAGGCTCCGAGCAGACAGGAATCTCCAGAGAACAGCTGACTGAAACTTTCTCAATCAAATTGTTTGTCCCGTCCCCCACCCACACATCCTTTGCCTTAAAGAAAAATTAAGTGCTCTTTCAAGCTGCCGGCCATTGGGAGCAGCAAGAATCGGCAGATCAGCTTCCTTGCACTAGCAACAGACGATCTGCATCTCACAGCAGCCCCAGCCAGGCATTACCGAGAGCTGCAGACGTCCCGTTAGATTTTCCATGGTAAAGGTAGGGACTGCTACTGTGCATGGGGTCAGAAAACGGCTGTGCATCACCTTGCATGCACATTATAATACTAATTAGCTCATTATAATAGCTTTGCATTTCGTTTTCGTTAGCTGCTACCGTGACAGGAAAATGACTCGGAGAACCCTTTTTTGCATGTCTCTTTTTACTACTTGCTTACTAAACTGGCTAGAACTAGTTTAAAAACCATGTTGCTGGCTCGTTAGGTTTCGTGCATCTGGGCCTTTATCGACTTACTTAATCAGTTAGTAGACTGAATATCACTACTAACCAGTTAAGTGCCATCTTTGCCCAAGCTCCACCCCTGGACCACCACAGCACTAACCAGAGGGTGCTGCAGTGTGGTCAGAGCCAATATTTAGCGGCGTTATTCACTTAAATGACAATTAATATTGGAGGATGTGCAGCTCAGTGGAGTTTAAGCAGGCATGAGTCTCTCCTGCCTGGTTAAATCTTTTTGAATATCTGGCCCATGATTTACTAGTAAGAGGAAATTTGTTGACACCCTTAAACTTACAGAATAATGCAAAAAAGGGAAAGGGGTGCTGCTGGTGGGAAATTATATAATTATATTTATCTCCTAATATGATGATGTATTTTGTTTTAAACATATACATTCAAGTCCTGTTATGGCCTAATGATATTTTAACTGTTGTGTCGTCGTTATTATTATTATCTGTCATTGCCTGTTTTGAGTACATTTTTGAAAATGTGAGACATAAACCGAAAATTAGATAGATAAATAAATAAATAAATATGTATCTGGAATCTACTGGTTTATAATCCAGTTCTGAGACAATCTGGTTGTACCAGAGGAGGATCATGTCTAACAAATCTAATTAATTTCTTCAGCTGGATGGCTATGAAATAAATCAGTAGGATATGCTGGATATTGTTTGGATTTCAGCAAAGCTGATACTGTCCCACTCAGCACACTAAGAAACAGACTGAGCAAACTGGGGGTTTGCCCCACAGTGGTGGGCTGGATGAAAAACTGGCTAAGAGATGTAATTCACTTTGGCCAATGAAATGTGACTGTGTGAGGGATCTGTCCTGGGGCTAATTCTGTTCCCTATCTTTGAGCAATATTGCAAATGGGCTTAGAAGGAAACGTTTGCCTTTTTGCAGATGACATTAACAATCTACAACAAAGTGGATAGCCCAGAAATATTGAATGAGAAGTGATTTTAAGAAAGCTTGAGGAAATGGTTTGCATGCTTAGTCATTAAGATTCAAAATGTAATCAAGTCCAGAGGTACATGCATTTGGGGTGCAGAAATCCAAAACAGCAATGCCAAATGATGGGAGGCAATCGGGAGAGAAACTTTGCAGTATCATAATCTCAAGGCAGCAATACAGAGTGATAAAGCAGGGGCCAAAGCCAGAAGGATGCTGAGTGCAGAAAACAGAAGCACAATGCAAGTGAGAGATCACCTTGGGCCTGTGACATTGCACCAGAAATGAAGGTGGACACACTAGCTAGGCATGGATGGGGGCAATTCTTTAACTTGGCACCTCATATTAGGCATTTCGATGCCACATTCTGAGTGGAGGAGTGGCCTAGTGGTTAGGGTGGTAGACTTTGGTCCTGGGGAACTGGGTTTGATTCCCACTGCAGGCACAGGTAGCTCCTTGTGACTCTGGGCAAGTCATTTAACCCTCTATTGCCCCAGGTACAAATAAGTACCTGTATATAATATGTAAGCCACATTGAACCTGCTATGAGTGGGAAAGCACGGGGTACAAATGTAACAAAAAAAAAAAAAACAGCATCTCGGTGCCAAAATACCATTATAGAAAATTAGTGTAAGTTGGCACACATGTGCTTACATTTTGGAATGCCCACTCACACCAGGTCTATGGGTGTCCTGTTGGCAGACCTAAGTGCACCATACAATGCATGCAATTTATAGAATTCTGTAAGGTATTAGTGAAATAGCGTTTTGGCAGCCAGACGAAGCACCATTCAGCTCACAGATGACCGCACGGTTTGGTAACCATGCAAATAATTCAACCATGTTGAAATTGTTTTTGGTCTATCCCAGTGTTGAGGAGCCATCAAACCCACAGGCAATGCTGTGGCATGTTCGACTCCTGAGCAGGCCGATAGGCTGAAACACGGCCCATCTCGAGTCTTTTTACATCAATAATAGAGAAATTAGTGGCACTTTCACTGTACATAGTGTGGTCTGTGTCACCTCTGCTGTTTTGGTGCTGTTTTAACTTGAGAGCTGTGGAAGTTGGTTCTTCTTTTCTTCTGCCCATGCATAACACATGTTAGTGCCCCCCTTGAGGTTATGAACTATAGCACAAGTGTCAATTAATTTAATCTAATCTAATAACCAATACTCTTTTTGTGCCGGTACGGTGTACCGGCACCTTTTTTCAGAGGGCCGACTCACCTGCCCGCCTTCAGCTCCCTGACTTTCTGTTCTTGCCCCCTGTGTTGAAATCTTCTACTTTTTACCCAAAGTCGCAGCGGCGAACCGGCAGTGAAATCAGCAGGCAGGCTTGCCTCCTCGTCACTTCCCTTCCCTCTCAGCGTTCCGCCTTCCTCTGATGTAATTTCCTTTCCACGAGAAAAACTGCACATGGATGGAGAAAATAGGCAAAAACTGGATCCACGCTATACCTCCTCCAGTCAAGTCTGCAGAGGACCCAGCTTTTACCTATGGATGTAGAGCAAGAAATGAAGAAGAAAGGAGGAAAGAAAAGAAATAAATGGAAAGGAAACCCTGGAAACGGAGTTATGGGAACAGATAGAGAGCAGCAGAATCAGAGACTGGGACCAACATGATCAGAAAAACAGACAACAAAGGTAGAAAATTAATTTTATTTTCATTTTAGTGTTTGGAATATGTCCAATTTGAGAATTTACATCTGCTGTCCTTTTTTGCACTGGGTATACTGGAGCTGTAACAGCTTACAGAAATTATTTTTTTCTCATATACTGGTATAGTATTTTCAATGATACCTGTTTATATGCGCCATGGCTGGTATAAGGGGTGTGGCTACCATATGGGTGGGGCCATATATGGTGACCCCACCCATAATGAGTACCAGTACCTTTTTTCCTACAAAAAAAAGCGCTGCTAAATAACTCACTTGTATTCCACCAACTTCCCCTGGAGGTACAAAGCAGATCACTATAAGACTCTACAAGGATATACCTATGGACATACAAAAAAAGAGATAAAATTAACCTAGATATATTTTAAATTTAAAAAAAAGTCTTAAGTAAGCGATGAAATAAAGAATAAGATTTTAAAGATTTTAATTCAGAAGGTAAAGAGTTCCAGAATTCAGCAGCTTGAAAACTGGGGGGCCCTTTTACAGAGTGGCGGTAAGCCCAACGTGAGCTTACCGCTCACTCTTCCAGGACTACTGCCGGCCCAATGCAGGCACCGGCAGTACTTTTGAGTCGAGCGTGTACCATTTCCGGGGATAAAAACCCCGGAAATGTTTAGCGTGGCGATAACCCAGCGGTAATTGGCCATCGACGCGTGGTTACCACGGGAGCCCTTACCATCATCTCAATGGGTGGCGGTAAGGGTTCCTCACTGCATGGCCACACGGTAAGAGTTATCTCACCGTGTGGCCATTTTTTGGGGGTGCTTTTACCGGCTACAGTAAAAGGGCCCTGGCGTGTGGGAAAAAAGCCCCCCCCCCCCCCCCGGCGATTACCCCAGGGCCCTTTTCCCCGCAACTTAGTAAAAGGACCCCTCAAAGAGCTTTCATGAATCTTTCTAGAAGGGACCCCTTTCACTGGAGGAAACTGGAATAGAAAGGACTCTTTAGATCTAAGAGGCCCTTTTACCAGACAGCGGTAAAAATTGGCCTTAGCATAGTCTTGCAAGGGTCATGGCCAATTTTTCTATTTGCCTTATTAATGGCCACGTGCTAATTTTGCCATTAGTATGTGAAACCCTACTACCACCAATTATGAAAGCGGTAAAGGTTCACGCACAAAGCATATGCTAATCGGTTACCACACGGCAATGTAGCTGCGCTAACCGATTCAGATACAACATGTCCACTCTCCGCCCCCAGAGCTAAAAATAAATTCTATTTTTTTAGCATAGAGGTAGTGTTGCATACATCCCAAACTTACCGCAGGATGCCTCAGCGCGCCCTATGATAAGCCATTTTTTGCTGCAGTAAAGTGCAGTTAATGTAAACGGGCCCCAAAGTGATCTAATTAATTTCGGGAAGGAAGTTAGACCCTTCAAAAATTTTAAAAAACAATACAACCTAATTTAAAAAGAATTCTAGCTTGAACAGGTAACCAGTGCAATCTAATTAGCAATGGTCTGGCACTGTCAAATTTCTTCATACCAAAAGTCAGTTTTGCTGCGACATTCTCCAAAGTCTCAAGTTTGGAGCTCAAACTGATCGATAAGCCAGAAAGCTCAGGGATATCCTGAAAACACTGACTGGCTGGGTGTGCCCCCGAGGACTGGGTTGAAAACCCCTGAGCCAGAGTATAGTGCCACTTATGGGGATTGATAATGGTGGCTGACAGTGAAGGTATGTGCCAAAATTGAATAATCCCTGATGCAGCCAGGATAGCGAAACGTGGCGCTATGTCGCAGTAACGGAGCAATTTCTGCGGGGTGAAACAGCTACCATATATTATGAAAGAAGTCAAAGTCGAAACTGATGCTGGAAGTTTGAAGCTAAGTAGTCAATTTTGAACTATTTAATGAATAATATTTATGATTGGAGGTTGAAAAAAGAGGGACATTGAAACAAATATAAGTATCTATAAAGAAGAGATAATATTGAAAAACTTGGACCTAGAAGGAAAAGTGGTGAGGCAGCCTATGTATGTTTTGTATGCATATACATGGATTACTAAAGATAAAGACTACCTTCTGATGGTCCTAAAAAATTTATAAATGGGGCTCTTTTCAGAAAGTGACATGGATAAAGGCACAAGTACCTGCACACACCCAGTTACAGAATTGTCCTGAATGTTCCTTATCTGTACTCATGGAGGGGCATTTTCGAAAGAAACGTCTAAGTCAGAATTTAGATGTTTTACAAAGACGTCCAAATTCTTTTGTGTTCGAAAATACCATGGAGATCCTAAAAATTGCAGAGCTGGCTATACCCCGGGGGGGGGGGGGGGGGGGGAGCAGCGGCCAACACATTACTCTCTCCAGGAAAAAACATTTAAATGATCCCAGGTTCCAATCTAATTCATGTTTAATATGGGATAAAATGCCATAAATAAGTAAATAAATATAAACTTTTAACGTTCAGCACCTGATTCTCAAAGTGGACATATTCCAAACACTATAATGAAATAAAATTATTTTTTTTCTACCTTTGTTGTCTGGTGACTTTGTTTCTCTGATCATGCTGGTCCAGTATCTGATTCTGCTGCTCTCTATCTGTTCCCTTGACTCCGTTTCCAGGGCTTCCTTTCCATTTATTTCTTTTCTTTCCTCCTTTCTTCTTCATTTCTGGTCCTCCGCATACTTGACTGTACAGTGGATCCAGCTTCTGCCTATTTTCTCCGTCCATGTGCAGTTTCTCTCCTCACTTCCTTTTCCCTCATCTAATCTCCTTCCTCTATCTTCCCTCCATGTCCAGCATTTCTTCTCTCTCCCTTCCCTCCCCTCCATCCATGTCCAGAATTTCTCTTGCTCTCCCCTCCATCCATGTCCTGAAACTCTCCTCTCTCCCCTGCCCCTCTCTATCCATCCATACCCAGCAATTCTCTTCTCTCCCCTGCCCCCCTCTACCCACCCATGCTCAGCAAGCCTCTCCTCTGCCCCCTCTACCCACCCATGCCCAGCAAGCCTCTCCCCTGCCCCCTCTGCCCACCCATGCCCAGCAAGTCTCTCCCCTGCCCCTCTACCCACCCATGCCCAGCAAGCCTCTCCCCTGCCCCCTCTACCCACCCATGCTCAGCAAGCCTCTCCCATGCCCAGAAAGTCTCTCCCCTGCCCCCCTCTACCCATCCAGCAATTCTCCTCCCTCCCCTGCCACTCCAAAGCATGTCCAACGATGTCCTTCGCCCCCACCCTCCCCTCCCGCTCCCCTCCGTCTTTTTTTGATTACCTCCATTGAAGTGCGCGCCATTTAAAGCCCTGCTGCGTGCTGGCCGTCTCCAGGCTTCCCCTGCTTGCTTCGGATGATGTTCGTGCCTTAGTCCCGCCTTCATTCTGACGTCATTTCCTTTTTTTGCGAAGGCGGGACTAAGGCACGAACATCATCCGAAGCAAGCAGGGGAAGCCTGGAGACGGCCAGCACACAGCAGGGCTTTAAATGGCGCGTGCTTCAACGGAGTTAATTAAAAAAAGACGGAGGGGAGCGGGAGGGGAGGGTGGGGGCGAAGGACATGGCTGGATATGCTTCGGAGCGGCAGGGGAGGTAAGCATGGCCTGTAATGGCGCCCTCCTGCCATGCTTACCTCCCACAATGGAGCTGGCTCGCCCCCAACAACAACCGGCTCGCAAGAGCTGTCAAAATTTAACAAGCGGCTCTTGCGAGCCGGTGCGAGCTGGCTCCAGCACACCACTGGGGGTAGGAGAAGGTTAGTGACCACTAGGGGAGTAAGGGGAGGTCATCCCTGATTCCCTCCAGTGGTCATCTAGGGCACCTTTTTGTGCCTTATTCATAACAAAAACAGGTCCAGCTCAAAATGTCCAAGTTTTAGTGCTGGACGTTTTTGCTTTGTTCCATTATGGCTCAAAGACGTCCAAGCCTTAAGAATGCCCAAGTCCCGCCCTGAACACGCCTCCGATACGCCCCCTTGAAATTTGGACGAACTTCCGAGAAAGACACCCAAAATGCGGTTTCAATTATACCGATTTGGTGCTGATTTATGTCACTTTTTGGATGTCCATCTCTTTTGAAAATGAGCCTGATGGTCTATTACAGTGGTAGAAGCAGGTTGGGAGGTTTCAGTAGTGCAAACAACCCACCTTCACTCCCCCAAGAACATGGGGACAATATAAAGGGCAGAGATAGGAAGCACAATTTGATACTGGCCGCCAGGGGGTAGCCGGGTTGATACCAGTAGGCTACAACACCCAGAACCCAGCTGGGTTGGTGGACAGGTACTGACCTAGGAGGCCAAACAATATGTTCTGGCAACAGTCTCATTAGTTTTTGCTTCTAGATAACAAAGCTTGGTGGTGATACATGAAGGGGGTTAAATATGTGATTTTGTATGGACATTTTTATTTGACGATAGAAAACCAATGAGAGAGCAAACAGTAGCTAATTTTTTATAAGAAGCGATATCCTTAAAGCGGTAAAGCTCCTGTGGCTGATGGACAGGAGTGGAGAAAGCAATAAGCAGGACAGATATTATTCATTGTGTCACCATATAAAAGTCACAAGATATTATTTGAGACACTGCTCCCACAAATTGGAATGAGTTGCACAGAGCACTTAGACTGGTGCCATCATCATGTGTCCGTTTCAGGTTTGGGTTTATACAATGTGGCTGTGACCTCTTGAATTGTCACTGCTGTTAAGCATGTTATAGAGATGCATGTAGAATTTGTTGTTTTTATCTCTTACTAGGAATTTGAATTAAAGTATTTCAGATTGCCTTTTTTTTTTTTATAGATTATAGAGGACAATTCTATAAATTGGTGCCTAAGATAGGCATAAGTTATAGAATAATAACAATTAGATGCATGATTGGCCCCCACAAAATTGGCATTTAGGTGTGAAAGTGAAAGTTAGATGCCATTTATAGAATAGTACTTAGCACTGGGCAGAGCCGGATTAACACTATATTGGGCTCTAGGTAAACATATATTTGTGGGCCCCCCTACCATTAATCTCAGTGAACCTGGAAGATGTACTCAGCCAAACTGACAAATTAAAGAGTAGTAAATCACCTGGACTGGATGGCATACATCCAAGGGAACTCAAAGAACTCAAACTGAAATTGCTGATCTGCTGTTAGTAATATGTAACCTGTCATTAAAATCATCCATAGTACCTGAAGACTGGAGGGTGGCCAATGTGACACCGATTTTTAAAAAGGGTTCTAGGGGTGATCCGGGAAATTACAGACAGGTAAGCCTGACGTTGGTGCCAGGCAAAATAATGGAAACTATTATAAAGGATAAAATTACAGAACACATAGACAAACATGGATTAATGGGACAGGGTCAGAATGGGTTCAGCCAAGGGAATTCTTGCCTCATCAATTTGCTTCATTTCTTTGAAGGCGTGAAAAAACATGTGGATAAAGGTGTGTCAGATGATGTAGTGTATCTAGATTTTCATGAGAGACTCCTGAGAAAATTAAAGAGTCATGGGATAGAAGGCAAGGTTCTGGTGTGGATTAGGAATTGGTTATTGGTCAGAAAACAGAGGGTAGGGTTAAATGGTCATTTCTCTCAATGGAGGAGCGTGAACAGTGGAGTGCCGCAGGGACCTGTATTGGGACTGGTGCTATTTAACATATTTATAAATGATATGGAAATCGGGACGACGAGTGAGGTGATTAAATTTGCAGATGATACAAAACTATTCAAGGTTGTTAAATCACAAGCGGACTATGAAATATTGCAGGAAGACCTTAGGAAATTGGAAGACTGGGCATCCAAATGGCAGATGAAATTTAATGTGGACATATGCAAGTTAATGCACATTGGAAAGAATAATCCGAATCATAGTTACCCGATGCTAGGGTCCACCTTGGGGGGTCAGCACTCAAAAAAAAGATCTAGGTGTCGTTGTAGATAATATGCTGAAACCTTCTGCTCAGTGTGTGGCGGCAGCCAAAAAAGCAAACAGGATGCTAGGAATTATTAGGAAAGGGATGTTGAATAAGACTGGAATACTCTAATGCCTTTGTATCGCTCCATGATGCGTTGGGACCGCACCTTAAGTACTGCGTTCAGTTCTGGTCGCCGTATCTCAAGAAAGATATAGCGGAATTAGAAAAGGTTCCAAGACGAGCGACCAAAATGATAACGGGGCTGGAACTCCTCTCATATGAGGAAAGTCTAAAGAGGTTAGGGAGATATGATTGACGTTTACAAAATCCTGAGTGGTGTAGAATGAGAAATAAATTGAATTTTTACTTGTTCCAAAAGTACAAAGACTAGGGGCCAATCGAGGAAGTTACATGGAAATACTTTTAAAACAAATAGGATGAAATATTTTTTTCACTCAACTAATAGTTATTAAGCTCTGGAACTCTTTGCCGGATGATGTAGTAACAGTGGTTAGCGTATCTGTGTTAAAAAAAGGTTTGGACAAGTTTCTGGACGAAAAGTCCGTAGTCTGCTATTTAGACAGACATGGGGAAGCAACTGCTTGCCCTGGGACTTGTAGCATAGAATGGTGCCATGATTTGGGTTTCTGCTACGTACTTGTGACCTGGTTTGGCCACTGTTTGCAAAACAGGATACTGGGCTAGATGGACCATTGGTCTGACCCAGTATGGCTACTCTTATGTTCTTATACATCAGGGACCCCCATCCCCCACCATCATTTTACCTCTTCAGAAGTAGCAAGGAAAACTGCAGAGCCTACCTGTGGGTACGATAGCAGTAATAGTTTGCAAGTAAGCATAGGGACTATGCAAGCACATGCTTTGAATGGAGAGGCTTAATGGGTAAAAAAGGAGAGCTGCCAAGTTACCCAGTTCCAGGAGAGAAATTCTGAACCAGTCCTGGATTTCTTCAACCCTATCCTGGTACATTATGGGACCCGAAGTGCTGATTTCAATTGATGATATCATAGACTACAAAAAGAACACTGACTTGGGATATAAGTTCAAAAACAGGACTGGACAAAAAGTCTCCCTCCTGGACTGCAGCTGGGTAACTTGGCAGCTCTGCAGCGGTGGCCTTAGAACCAGGGAAGCTGGGCAACTCATATTCACTCTCTGTTGCTTCTGATACAAACCAGAGATTCCAAGGATGGACTGCTCAAAGAGTGATATTTAAGGGCAATGGGTCCAAGATATAAATTTACAAAGTTTTACATATGAAAAAAGGTTAAATGGAAAAAGCAAAATAAAATATTTTAGCTTTTTTTTTAAATACTTCTGAAAGAATATAGGCAGAGTGGAGACATTATTAGGACAGTGTTCAAAGGAATTTGTCCTAGTAATTTAATAGTTAGGGTAAATTCCCTGGGCTGAAAACTTTCCTTCACTTAGTATATGCACCAAGGAGGTTAGTTTGAGAACAGAGATGATATAAGGCATAGGAGCCAACTTTTCAAAATTATTGGGGGTGCTAAGCCCAAAGGAAATAACCCCTCCTGGACACATACAAGGGATTTTCTCAATATTGGGGGTGCTCAAGCACCCACAGCACCCACAGAGTCGGCTCCAATGGTATAAGGTTATCTAGCCCATCATATGGGTTGAAGCCAGTAGGCGTAGCTTGCTGGCAGTAGGCGGAGTCACAAGTACACCCAAAACAATAGCAAATGCTATTGAAAGCAATAGTAAAAGATTATTAGAAATAATGGACTGCCTATGCATGGTCCATCTGTAAAAAGTCAAAAGCTGTTCCAGTTGGATAGGCGGAAGACAAAAGATTTTTTTTTTATTATTTGACAGCTTTTTTTATTTATTTGAAAGCGTCCCATATGTAGATATAAATATCATGAAATCAAAACTGAATACCACTAAAACAGCTTCAAAAACTATTGTAGCTGGTGGAAACAGCACTAATAAAGGCTGTATTTTGTGCAAATTTTTCTACCCTGTTCTATACAATACAGAATATATGGCCAAATTTCAGTGAGGATATCCTGTTTACTGATGAGTTCATCTTAACTGTTGTTGTAATCTGCCTTGGGAAGTCTGGTGTTATAAAGATTGGAAATAAAATTAAACTCTCCTTTCATTGAGGCTCATGGGATCACATCTTCACCTCATCTCTTTTGTACAAATGGATTATTCTGTTTTGAGCATGTTTCATACGTCAAAATAATAAAAATAAATATTTTCTTTCATGCAGATTTCTCATATGTTTAAACATAACTAAATGGGCTTTAAGCTCCTAATGCAGTCCATTGGTTTTCTTATATTTTTTTTTCCTTGTGATGACTTATACCGTGTCAAAACTGGAAATACAGTTGAGACAGAATTCAGTAACATCTGAAACTTATTAATGTTATAATTGTGTTCGCATTTGGGTAATAACTGAGAAAATGCTGTTGAAAATGACTTGAAGAAGAAATAAATATATATCAAAGAACTGGAAAATGTTGGCACATTTAGACTGACTCTGGACTTCTGTATGAAGGTAGCTCTGCCCTCATTATTTAGTATCTTTCTTTTAAATAGTAGTAATAAACAAAATTAAGTACATTTTTATAATATACCACTGCATTCCACAAAACAAAAGAAGCAAGTTCCCACAAACCATCTTTCTCTTTTGATCTAGGCACAGGGAAAACATTTTTTTAAATGCTCCTAGGTTTCAACTTAATTCATGTTTACTGTGGGCTACAACTGCCATAAATAAGTAAATAAATAAATAGACAGAAACTGAAAGTTGAGCAACTAGTTCTCTTAATATAATGTCTGTTTCAGTGGCCCATTACTAGGAAAAGAAATCTCTGCACAAATATAACATATGCTAGGATGTCCCTATATCCAGCCCCTCCGAATAACAGATTACGATTTATAACAAATTATTACTCTACCTATTAAAATTTATTCCGTTATTATACTTCCTCTGTGTACATCCGTATGCTGCACAAGCTGGCATGTTTGAAAATGTAAGTGAGATTAAATAAAAAATGCTACCAACAATAAAGAACAACAATGTGGGTGCAGCAGCTCATAGGTTTGCTTGCTTTGAGTTTATGCAGAACGACGGCTGCGCGGGGAAGGAGAAACATAGACTAATCTAAGTGGCTTAAATTTTTTGACATCATGCTGTCTCCTGTTCTCAATATAACCTCTTTGATGTGCACAGGTACATTTGTACAGTGAACTTCCCCATTCCAGCCCCGATTTTCAAAGGGAAGCTTCGTTTCTATGAGACTCTTTTCTGCTGCTGTCCTGCTGCTCATGTGCTCATTCAGGCAGTGCTCCCACCAAGTCTGCCCACCATCATGTAAAATTCTGACATTTGCTGCCTGTTCTTTTACTCGGCAGACAGCAGACCATTCACACTTTCCTCTCCTTTGCAACAATATCTCCCCCCCCCCCCCAGAACACTCACTGATTCTCTCCAAAGACCCTGTACAGAGCTCAGCTTCCCCCCCAGTAGAGAACAACACGAGGACAAAGTTTGTCCCTGTGTCCATGGGTTCTATCTCCATCCCCACCCCATCCCTGCAGGTTCTGTCTCTGTTCCCGTCCCCGCAGGCCATGTTTCTGTCCCCACCCCGTCCCCGCAGGTTCTGTCCCCTTGGGCTCTGTCCTCATCTGTAGAAGCCTTGAACACTTATAATTTTATATTTAAATCATTTTATTATAAAAAGGAACAATATGCTGTGTGACTGTTTATAAATCTCAAATAGAAAACAATAATAACAACAAGAAACTATAATAACCCCACTACCAGCACCCTCTGCCCTTCCAATCCCAACAATAGCTGACTTATACTACCCCAAGGAATCCTAATCCACCCTGTTAAAACGTCCGTGGGTACAAAATACAACCCATGTATGCCCTAGTGGGGGAGAAATATGCCCTATGAAGCACTGTTATGATTTTTTAATCTGTGTATGAGTAAGTCATCAGTAATCTCAGGATTCAGTTTAGCTCTCTTGTCTTCCACAGTCCTTTCTGCAATAGAAAATGTCTTCTTAGAAGATGTGCTAGTAGCAGGAATGTACAGGATCCCCCATGCAAATTTTGCTAGTTGTGGCCAGCATGTTTGCTTGTTTTTCCAAAAATCAAAATATCATCGTCTGCATCACTCAAGTTCATTAACAGGCTTCAAAGTAGAAGATGACATGGGGACAAACCTGTCCCCATCCCTGCGGGCTCTGTTCCCATCCCCGTCCCCGTGGTTACCGCGGGTCGCCATCCCCGTGTCATTCTCTACCCCACAGCTTAGCCCCTCCCTTCCTGTGACACTACAGCCTTCCTGCACTGGAAAGGGGGAGCATTGGAGAGCTGTCATGGGCTAAACTCTGAAAAATAGCCACCCACTTAGCCATCCTTCTGGCTTTGAGACAGGTAATGTACAAACTTTTAGAATCCTGATAAAATCCAGGCAATTGGCAATCCTAATCTCCTGAAACCTGAGCACATCTGACAGGGCCCCCCTAAACTTTTGGGCCCAAGGCACGCGCTAGTTTGCCTATGCCTTAATCCGGCTCTGGGGAACCGTGATTAGTTTTAGGCGCAACTATTTACACCAATGAAGCCCGGGTGTAAATCCCTGCCCCTAAATTATGTGCATGCATAGTGGAAATGCCCCCGATCTGCCCATGACCCTCCCATGTCTGCGCCCCCTTTTTTGATCTGCATGTAAATTTTAATTCATGCCAATTAGCACAGATAACTGTTAGGGCCCAATTAACGGTGCTAACTGGCTTGTTATTCAATTAAATTGCACATGTCCAAATTTGTGCGCACAATTTTTAGCGCAGTTGATAGAATTCAGGGATTAGTGTGTAAGCTTGAGGGGGCTGCACGTGGGTGGAGAGTAGGCAGATCACGGGCATGTCTCTGACTCTGAGTTAAGCACGTAACTTGTAGAAAACTATAATGTACACACACTTCAGGGCACAAGTAGGCGCTGAGAGTTACGACTGCCATTGAGTTGGTGTAACTGTTGGCACCTAACATTAGGCTCCCAAAACTGACTTACTGCAGTATTCTATAATGGAATTTCGGTGCTCAGATGTTGTTATAGACTTGACGCTAATCACCAGATTCTAAATATGGCAACTAAAGTTGCACGTGCAAATTTGGCAATGTGGCCAGACCAGTGGTGTAGTTATGTGGGGTCACAGGGGCCTGGGTCCCCATAGATTTGGCCCTGGACCCCCTGCCGACAACCCTCTCGACCCCCCCCCTCCTGCCAACAACCCTTTCTACCCCCCTCCCGCCGCCAACCCTCCCCCGCCGCCGCCGTGGGCTACCTTTGCTGGGGGGGGGGACCCCAATCCCCACCAGCTGAGGTCCTCTTCTTCCCGCGAAGGCTTCGTTCTGTTTCTGACGTCCCAGGACGTCAGAAACAGAACGAAGCCTTCGTGGGACCTCGGCTGGCGGGGATTGGGGTCCCCCACCAGCAAAGGTAGCCCACGGCGGCAGCGGCGGAGGGTTGGTGGCGGGAGGGGGAGTCGAGAAGGTCATCGGCAGGAGGGGGTTGAGAGGGTCGTCGAAGTTGGTGGTGGCGGCGGTGGCGGGGGGGTTGGCGGCACCAGGGGGGGGCTAAAATGTGCACCCTCACCTCGGGCTCTGGACCCCCCTCCCGCCGAAGTCTGGCTATGCCCCTGGGCCAGACTGCGCACGTAACTTGTTTAACATTCCAACCAGCGCCGATAATTGCCCAATAACGAGCAATTATTGGCACTAATTAAAAATTTACACAGACAACTTTCTAAGTGTAATCTGTAAAGTGGGGTGCATAAATTCTGATGTGTGGATCTCAAAAGGGGGTGTGACCATGGGAGGGGCATGTGAAGGTCATGGGGGTTTCTAGAAATGATGTGCACTGTTACAGCATACGCCGATCTGCTCCTAAATTAGGTGCGGGCATTTACACAAGGTTATAGTTGGCATAAATGGTCATGCCTAAATTTAGTCATGGGTCCAGGTGCTACATGTATTCTACAAACTGTGCCTAACGTTAGGCCAAGGTTTATAGAATAGTGCTAAGTGAATTTATTTTCCACACCAATTTTTTTCAGCGCCATAGATAGAATCTAGTCCTAAACGCACAGCATTGGGCTGCCTACATATTGGTGTCAATTTGTAGAATTGCCATCTTTGTGTAAAGAATTTGTTATTATTGGTGTTATTGATGTGGTGTGTTAACTTTATAAGAAGATACCTATGTGCCTTTATAAAACAGACTCCCAGATCCAGGACCTGTTCCAAAGATATAATTATATGTATGCACTCCCCGAATGTACCTGCATATTTTATATGAAATATGTGCAGACAACACAATTCTGCCTCCGCTCAACTATGCCCCCAGTAACAACAATGAGCAATCTTGTAGCTAGCTACACGTTACTCCTGCTGGAAATCATGCTTGACTGCAGAGCACAGAACTGGTGCAGACTTCCGCATGCCTGCGCACAATTTGCACTCCAAGGTTGGATGGCTGGCTTCTCTGCCCCCCCCCCCCCCACCTCGAGCCTCGGTGGGCCCGCCCCAGCCAGTGGCAAAGGCAGGCAGGCTGGCTGACTCCCTCGCTGCCTTCCCAGGCCTACCTGGTGGTCTAGTGACCTCTTTGGGGGCAGGAAAAAGCTCTATACTTTCCTGCCTGCTGCCATCCAGACTTCAAGCGGTAATCTCGTGAGACTGGCTGCAGGAAGTCTCGGTGGCCATTTGGAAAAAGCGACAACAGAATGAGCTAGACAGCAGCGGCAGCGGGCCGGGCAAGAAAGAGTGGGGTTCTTTCCTTCCCTGAAGAGGAACTCCCATCATGGAGCCCCTACTTCACGGGTGAGTGCAGAGGAAGGCTGAAAAAAAATATTGATGGCATGTGGATGTAAAAAAAAAAAAAAAAAGTGTATGCTATGGGTGGGTGGAGGGGGTTGTAAAACAAAGTGGATGCTATGTGTGTGGGTGGGTAGGAGGCAGGGCTGTAAAAAAAAGGTAGATGCTAAATGTGTGGGTTTGTACGGTGGGAGGGGGCTGTAAAAGTGGATGCTATGTGTGGGTGCGGGGAGGGGGCTGTTAAAAATATGGATGATATGGGTGCTGGAATATAGATGGTATTTGTGCAGAATTTTGAAATTTTTTGCGCATAATTTTATTTGGCACAGAATTCTGGCAGGAGTAACATGTACACATGTAAACTGCTTTCAGTTTTTAAAAGGCCTTTTCTAGTACAACTGACTTCATAGAATTACTACTACTACTACTTAACATTTCTAGAGCGCCACTAGGGTTATGCAGCGCTGTACAATCCAACAAAGAGAGACAGTCCCTGCTCAAAGAGCTTACAATCTAATAGTAATAATAATCCCCTTGGAGAACCCCCATCTAGGCTAAACAGAAGTGCCAAGATTAAACAGAATGATAGGAGCCAGCTCTGTGGGTGCTTGAGCACCCCCAGTATTAAACGAATTCCTTGATTGTGTCCAGGGAGAAGTAATTTCTGTTGGGTTCAGCACCCCCAATAATTTTGAAAAGTTGACTCCTATGAACAGAATTAAGACATGGTTGAATTATTTAACATTCTTATCTGATACTACAATCGGCACAATCTTGAAGAATTGTGAAAAAGTTGGCAAAACTGACTGCAAAATCTAGAGCTGCGCCAATTTTTGAATCACCATTAAAGGTATCGTCGGGAATTTGGGAGAATTTTACAACAGTTTATGTCGATCCCATTCTATGGCTGATGTTAGCAATCAATGAGCTTAGAAGCTAAAATAATAATAATTTTTTAAAAAATGTCCAAATTCGATCCGGCCAATGCCTTAGTATTTTCTTACCCCGATTTCCTTAGATCTTTAAAATCTGATGCGACATGCACTCCAGTAAAAGAACCTCCTCTAGTCCTCTCCCCTCGGGATCCTTTAAACGGATATGCTGGCTGTATGAGGGCATCACCAGAGCAGTAGCAGCAGGCGTATGCAAGGCAAACTCAGCCTTCCGCCTAATCGCTACTTACCCTCCCCGCACGGTGACGCAGGAGGCTGAATTAAGAGCTTTCATCTTCCCAGGAAGTGCACTTATCTCAGTATGAAGGCACATCCTGCCGAGTGTTATTGTGCTTAACAAGTGACTTTTCCCTGCTTTCTAACCTTTGAGCAACGGCACGAGAATTCTGAGTAGTGCATTTGTACTGTAACAGTTATCATTGCTTGGTAAAGAACTTCTGTAGACTGCTTTAGGGAAAATAAGTTATGTCTGTAAATGCAAATCTACGAATAAGGTGCCAGGCAAAATCTTTTTTTCACAAGGGGGGGGGGGGGGGGGGTTCTGCAAGAGCTTTTGTGTGTTTTTTGATCGCTCACTTGGGACACAGATAAATCCAGCGAGGCTTTTATAGTAATCATAGCTTCATATGACCCTTTTTCTTGGAATTTAACAAAAAAAAACAAAACAACTTTATAGAGCCACACGTAACAATACAAATATATTCAGCCACTACAATGAAGATTCATAGCAACCAGAGTGCAAAAATATGTACCTCTAAAATTTACAAGTATGGAATTTATATCAATACACCTCCCCCCTTCTATGTGGTCTCTCTTATTCAACCACGCCACCACCAGCGTTGTTTCTTCGCTGTGGTTTTCAAATGTAAAACACCCAGTGTGAGGCTATGTTGTAATGCAAAGAAAATACATAATTTAGCTGAAGGAATCCTGTCATTCTGTTGTTTATATTGAGCCTATTTCCACGTCAGATTCAAAGCGGATTACATCAAGTGATCTTCATTCAAATTAAGAGAAAATACAAAAAGACACAGCCTCCAAGTAACTATTCAACCAGATACAGAACAAATAAGATTTTAAAGCTTTCCAAAAAAAGAAAAATAAGGAATATGTCTAATCTGAATGGGAATATAGCATTTCAAATTTTGACACCTTGGTAGGAAAAAGAATATTGAAAATCCAAATCAAGGTAATGACTTAGCGCAGAGGTTCCCAATCCTGGTCCTGGAGGCACCCAAGCCAGTCAGTTTTTCAGGTTATCCACAATGAATATTTATGATACAGATTTGCATGCACTGCCTCCACTGCATGCAAATGTCTCTAGTGAATATTCATTGTGGATATCTTGAAAACCTGACTGGCTGGGGTGCCTCCAAGACCAGGTTTGGAAACCACTGACATAGCGACCGTGGGCAGATAAAAATCAACATGATCTGAGTTCCAAATTACAAAAAAAAAGCTAATTTTGAAAAGTGAAAAAGTACCAAGCATTGCACAAAGGTACATTTCATTCGGTGGGTGGAGTAAGTGAGTGAGGGAATGCCTGTAGGGATGAGAATTCTGGGAAGACAGGGAGTCTGAGTAGGAGGGGGTGATGGTGTAAGGGGTTTAGTTAGAGTACAGAGGGAGATATGACTGGGAGGGGAGGGGAGGGGGCTGGGTGCAGGGAAGTCTGGCTGTAGGTGATTTATGATTGTTAACATAATAGTAATCTATTTTAAAATAAAATATGCTAATGCTGTGCAATCTATTTTTACTGATAAATAGCGATTATTACTCAGTGGTTTACTTTCTATGGCATTCTAAGGACGGATGCGATACATAAATGTCCCTGGTAAGAAGATAATGGACCAAGGGTCCGGATGAGTGTGGTAGCCTCATGATGAGATGATGGAAAACTAGATAAGGTTATTGCCTACTGTGCTGACCAGCTTCAATAGGAAAGACAATTGATTTCACACAGATCACTGAGGGGCCTTTTTGCTAAGCGGCAGTAGGCCCAACATGGGCTTACCGCTCGCCATTCCGGAACCACTGCTGGCCCAACGTGGATGTCGGCGGTAGTTCCACATCCAGCATGCAGCATTTCTGGCACTAGTGAAAATATTTGAAAAATATTACTGCCGGGCTATTGCGGGAGCCTTTACTGTCACCTCAATGGGTGGCAGTAAGCGTTCTCCCCCCTCCCCCGCATGGCCACACAGTAAGTTCAATCTTACTGCATGGCCATTTCTTGTTTTGACAACAAGAAAATAAGATCTATTACACCAATAAAAGGTAGAACATATCTAAAATATAAACTGGTGTATTGGTGGAAAGATACAGGAAATATACAAAATCATATCAAAAAATAAGGAGGAAAAGACATCATAAAAACCATTCTTAACAATACTGAGGCTCAAGTTTAAAATATAGCCACTAAACATTGCATTCGGTCAGAACATAATCATAGTCTAAAAGCCTTCCAACTTAGTTTGATCGCTTCAAAAAAATATAAAAAATTTAATTTTCATCTATAGAGACTACCAAACATATAATATATCAAAAAGTGAAAATTACACTTTACTGTGTGTGAGGCTAACAACACCATCCAATCTTCAAACGATAATACCAGTTGTGCTCACTATATTCATTATGCAGTACTTCGTTTTTTTTTTCAAAACGTTGGCTAAGGTCCCTTATAATTTATATACATCAGATTTGCATACTACAGAGGCAGTGTATGCAAATCTATCTCATGCATATTCATTGTGGATATCCTGAAAATCCGTCTGCCTGGGTGTGCCCTGAAGACTGGGTTGAGAACCACTGACACAAGGAATGACAAGTCAAATGCAAAGCGCTGATAAGGAAGGCAAAGAGAGACTTTGAAAAGAAGCTTGCTTTGGAGACAAAAACACATAATAAAAACGTTTTTAGGTACATTTGAGGAACAAACCAGTAAAAGAGCTGCTAGATGATCAAGGGGTAAAAGGGGCACTCAGGGAGGACAAGGCCATAGCAGAGAAACTAAGGGGCCCTTTTACCAAACAGCAGTAAACAGGGCCACCGAGAGACTGGGCTGGGCCTGGGGCAAGGCCACCCCTGGGGCCCTGCCCCTGCCGCCCTTGCCGCCTCGCCCCCCCCCCAAGGTCGCTGCCGCTCCCCCTCCACCCCTCCCGAGGTAGCCACCGCTCCCCCCCCGAGATCGCCGCAGCCACTGCTCCCCCCCTCCGTCCATCACCGGGCCGGGCCCCCTGCATTGAAATCGCAGAAGTTACATCAGACGAGGGCGGGACACAGGGAGGGAAGGAGGGCCGAAGGGAGGCATTCTGCTGCCTGCAGCGCTGCTTTCACGGAGGTGAGACTGTAATATCAATGCAGGGGGCAGATGGTCGATGATGGAGGGCGGGTGGGACTGCGGTGCCGGCCCCCCTTGGAGGCCCAGGCCCGGGGAATTTTGTCTCCCCTGCCCCTCTCGGCGGCTATGGCAGTAAAAAGAGGCCTTAGCACACCATTACATGGGTCATTCCCGCTAGAGGCATAGCCATACACCCAATTTTGGGTGGACCTGAGCCCAAAGTGGGTGGGCACGAGAACTTTGTTCCCTGCCTGGCATCTCTCTCTCCCCTCCTCTCCAGGCAATTAGAGGGTCTCTTAATGCCACTGCCCCAACCCCCAGTACATTTTAAGTCCTTCAGTTCTTCGTGGGCAGTGAGCAGCAACTCATACCTGCTGCTTGCACAGGACCCCGAGCCTTCCCTCTGATGCAACTTCATGGTCCCACAAACAGGAAGTCACATCAGAAGGAAGGCCAGGGGTAGCACAAGCAGTGGGTATAAGTCACTGCTTATTTCCAGTGAAGAACTGAAGGATTTAAAAAATACGGAGGGGGGGAGGGTCGGAGTAGTGGAGTTAAAGGGGGATGGGAGAGTGAGATGCTAGAAGCCTTCAGCTGGCGGGGATTGGGAATCCTGCTAAAGCAGTTAGCTTAGCAGGGTTTAAAAAAGGTTTGGCTAATTTCCTAAAAGAAAAGTCCATAAGTCATTATTAAGATGGACTTGGGAAAATGTCTAGGATATGCAACATAAAATCTGTTTTACTCTTTTGAGATCCTGCCAGGCAATTGTGACCTGGATACTGGGCTTGATGGACCTTTGAACTGTCCCAGTGGCAATGCTTATGTACTTATGGGTATAGAACAGCCGCTGCTATTGTGCACTGGTATCCGCATAACTATCCGGATAAGTTAGGACAGCAGAATAGCTGTAAAGCAGAATAGTTGTCCTAACTAACCCAAATGGTTATCCAGATACCGGCAGTGAATATCAGTGGGAACTTCTAGCTTCACCTTGGTTCTGCCTCTGGACCGCCCTGGCTCTACAGAGATAGCACTGGTGCAGTGTATAAAGATTTTCAGCAGTATTATTGGATAAAAGCAGCTGACAATCAGAGGCTGGTCCCAGTGAGCGCTGCTTGCTGGATAACTAGCTTTGAACATCAGGTTTAAGTTTCTAAGGTAAAACTCACAACCTCCATAAGTGATAAGTCCAGTGGCACTGTGCAACCGAAGGATGGTTTAGAGCAGGTGTTTAGCAAGCTACTACTACTTCTTATCACTTCTATAGTGCTACAAGGCATACGCAGTGCTGTACACTATACATGAAAAGACAGTCCCTGCTCAAAGAGCTCACAATCTAAATAGGCCAGGCAAACAGACAGAACAACTAAGAGCTAAGGGAATTAAAGAGGTGGGGATAAAAGGGTACAGGGCAAGCGAGTAGTGGTTAGGAGTCAAAAGCAGCGTTAAAGAGGTGGGCTTTTTGACTGGATTTGAAAACAGCCGAAGACGGGCTAGACGTACAGGCTCGGGAAGTCTATTCCAGGCTTGAGGTGCAGCGAGATAAAAGGAACAGAGTCTGGAATTAGCAGTAGAGGAGAAGGGGACAGACAAGAGAGATTTATCCACAGAATGGAGCTAGTCCTGGAATGTCCCTTAACCAGTGTGATTTTCAAGATATCCACAGTGAAGATGTGTGAGAAGTGGATTCCAGAACACTTGCAGATTGTTCATGAGAGAAAGCAGTATTGTAATCACTCAAAGAGAAGGAGCACTTTACCAAGGAAAATGCAAGGTCATCTGCATGTCATCTTAAATGTAGAGCATGACATTTGCAGCCTCAGAGTGCCACACTTCAATTCAGTGGGTCCCATGATTCTGTAGTAGCCCCCTAATGGGAAAGTTTGGGAAGCATTAACCTAGGCTGGCAGAACTGCCATTTTCAAAAGAGAGATTTTAGGTCAGAAATGCATATTGGGCAACCCTATCCTGATGCATTATAGGACCTACAGCATTGATATCAATGGATCAAATCAGCTTGGAGAAGAGACGGGAAATACGATAAAGGTCTATAAAACAGGGGAGTAGCCAGACCTCGAAATGGAGGAGGGGGGGGTGCACATTTTGGCCTGCCTTCCTGCTGCTCTCCCCCCTCTGCCACAGCACCACATACCTTGGCTGGCGGGGGTTCCCACCAGCTGAAGTGTTTCTTCAGCACTGCTCTCCTTACATTGCCTGCCCTTCTTCCCCTTATGTTGCACATGTCAGGGTTGCCAGGTGGAAAAATTTTTCCCCACCCAAACCAGCCCAAACCAGCTCAAAACCCGCCCAAAGTCAAACCCCGCCCCTGACACCCCCACCCCCGCTGTCATCAACCCCACCCCCGCCGTCATCGGCCCCGCCTCTTCTGTCATCGGCCCCGCCTCTTCTGTCATCGGCCCCGCCCAGAACATCACTAACCCCGCCCAAAATGCCACTAGCCCCGCCCCCCACAGCCCGAAAAACCGCTCAAAAAACCCGCCGAAAAACCCCAAAACAAGCCCAAAAAAACGCGACCCACCGCGGGCAAAAATTTCCCGTGGCGGGTCGTGGAAAACCGCCCACCTGGCAACCTTGCACGTGCTCGATTTTAATTAAATTGAGCATGTGCGAAGTGTTTGCACTTGCTCAGTTTCACTAACACTGAACAATGAGAGGGAAATAAGGCAGGCAATGTAAGGAGAGCAGTGCTGGAGAAAAGCTTCAGCTGTGGGGGGGGGGGGGGGGGGGGGGTTGGGGATCCCGTACCTATGCCACTGCTATAAAATCATGAGTGAAGTGGAATAGGTAAATGTGAATCGCTTGTTTACTCTTTCCAAAAGTATAAGGTCTAGGGAACATAAGAACATAAGAGTAGCCATACTGGGTCAGACCAATGGTCCATCTAGCCCAGTATCCTGTTTTCCAAACTGTGGCCAAGTGGAAGAACACAATGAAGTTACTAAGTAATACATTTAAAACTGGAGAAAATATTTCTTCTTTCAATGTATAATTAAGCTCTGAAATTTGTTGGCAGAGAATGTGGTAAAAGCAGTTAACATAATAGGGTTTAAAACAGTGGTTCTGATTGCCATACTGAGACAGACCAAAGATCCATCAAGCCCAGCATCCTGTTCCCAACAGAGGCCAATCTAGATCCCAAAAGAGTAAAATAGACTTCATGCTGCCGATCACAGGAAGAAATTATGGATTTTCCGCAAAATGGTTGATGGACTTTTCTTCCAGGAACTTGTCAAAACCTATTTTAATCTATCACACCAGGGGAATCACCCTTATAAACAGAGTACCAACTAAACAGAGTACCAAAAGTTACATTACATACAAATCATGCAGACGGTAAATGAATTAAAAGGGTGTAGGTGAGCGTGAGCTGGCGTGCTTGTGAATGGTGGGAGGGACTCTGGGTAACCCAAGGGGTTGAATTGTATTGTTACATGATCATGTACTAATAAATTAACGAGCTATTTTTATGAATCTTAGAAAACCTATTTTAAACCAGGAATTCTCAATCCAGTCCTTGGGACACACCCAGCCAATCACGTTTTCAGGATATCCACAATGAATATGTATGAGCTAAATCTGCATACAGTGGAGGCAGTACATGTGCACCACTACCTTTAAAAACAAATAAGCATGTTGTGTGCCATCTGGACTCTGATTACCACCTCTTTTTTCCTCTTTTATACTAACAAAACCTTGATGTAAAACCCCACACCTAAATTAGGCGCGGACCTCCTTTATTCTGTAACAATGCATGTAAATTCAAGGAACACCCCCAATCCACCCATGACCCTCCCACAGCTACGCCCCCTTTTTAGACCCGCACGTAAAATTTACACATGGATTCCATACCTAAATTTATGTGCGTCATTTTTAATTAAATCCAATTAGCACCAATAATTTCTTGTTAAAATCTGAATTATTAGTTAATTGGCTCGTTATGCAATTAAATTGCACGTGCCCAAATTTGTGCATGCAATTTTTAGCAACTTTTATAGAATTTGGGTTTTTTTTGTGCAACATTATGCACACAGGATGTAGAATACTGCCAGTTATGCACAACTTAAGAGTCCTTTCACTAAACTACAGGAAAAAGGGCCCTGCAGTGGCGGTGGGGGGCTGTTTTTCCCATGCACCAGGGATCTTTTTACCTCATCCAGTAAGGGTTCCCCTGGTAACCCGATAGTAACTGGGCAGTGCATGGTGATACCCAATTACCGCCAGGTTAGCGCCACACTAAAGAAAAAGAATTGCCCAGATCAGCAGAAATGTCACGTGCTCCAGCTAGAACTACCATCATGTTGGGCCGGTAATGTTTCCGTTTTAGCGTGCAGTAAGCCCGCGTTGGGCTTACTGCAGCTTTGTAAAAGACCCCCCTTAATAATTAGCTGGGAATTGGCATTAATTATTGACTAGAATTGGTGCTAATTGGCACTAAGTAGTTATGCATGTAACTTCCCTTAGTTGGGACTCAAAAAGTTACATAGCCAAAATGCAGAATGCACAACTGCGAGGGCGCATGAAGCTGGGAGTGGCATGGGCAGTTCATAGGCGTTCCCAGCACTTATGCACACATCTTATAAATACTAACTGACAGCAGCATTTACCCCAGCCGTTGAGCTAGAATAAATGCCCACGCATAAAGACTTACGCTAGTATTCTGTATTAGCAATTATGCACGTAATTGCCTATATAAAATTCACATTTATTTATTTGTTTGTTGCATTTGTATCCCACATTTTCCCACCTATTTGCAGGTTCAATGTGAATCTAGGCCGTAGTAGCTGCCACTAAACATACAAGCTCAAGACCAATAAATCTAACAATTCAATAGCATAAAACAAATGCAATTATAACATTATTTAGAAACAGGTAAACTAAAACCAAATTCCATGTTAAAAATCCTCCGTCAGTTCCAATCAGTAAACCTGAAGCCCTTAAAAACCAGACAGTAGCTATTGCAAAACATCTTTTCCTTCAGAAAATCCAACATTAAAACAGAACACGTTCCGAACTGTAAGGAAATAAAACTAGCTTTTTCAAAAGCACACTGAAATAGTGCAGGTCCATATTCAGCCACTGGGGTTAAATGAAACATGGATACTTACGCTGCTATCCGGATACTGAGTAGCACTGAATCTCTGGGTAGAGCTGTAAGACAGCAATGATATTCAAACTGCAATCCAGATAAAAGTTGGGACAGCTATTTTTCTCGCTTAACTTTATCTGGTTAGTTATCTGGAAAGCGTTCTAAATATCACTGCTCTCTATATAACTTCCAGCTCTGTCCACTCACCAGTATTGCATTATCCGGATAGCTGAGGCAGTCCGTAAAGATATTCAGTGGCACTATGTATCCACTGATAGCAGAGCCTAAGTCATTTATCCAGATAATAGTTGCTGTTGTCCGGGTAAATGGCTTTGAATTTTAAGCCCATCATATTTTCCCGTGCTTCCTAAAATTTAAGAAATCTCTGGTAATATGTTATAATGCCATTGTATCGCTTCATGGTGCAACCGCACCTTGAGTATTGTGTTCAATTCTCGTCACCGCATCTCAAGAAAGGTATAGTAGAATTGGAAAAGGTGCAGCGAAGGGCGACTAAAATGATATCGGGGATGGGACGACTTCCCTATGAAGAAAGACTAAGGAGGCTAGGGCTTTTCAGCTTGGAGAAGAGACGGCTGAGGGGAGACATGATAGAGGTATATTAAATAATGAGTGGAGTGGAACAGGTGGATGTGAAGCGTCTGTTCACGCTTTCCAAAAATACTAGGACTAGGGGGCATGCGATGAAACTACAGTGTAGTAAATTTAAAACAAATTGGAGAAAATGTTTCTTCACCCAATGCATAATTAAACTCTGGAATTCGTTGCCGGAGAACGTGGTGAAGGCAGTTAGCTTAGCAGAGTTTAAAAAGGGGTTAGACGGTTTCCTAAAGGATAAGTCCATAAACCACTACTAAATGGACTTGGGAAAAATCCACAGTTCCAGGAATAACATGTATAAAATGTTTGTACGTTTGGGAAGCTCGCCAGGTGCCCTTGGCCTGGATTGGCCGCTGTCGTGGACAGGATGCTGGGCTCGATGGACCCTTGGTCTTTTCCCAGTGTGGCATTACTTATGTACTTATATAAAATTTCTCTCATTCACATATGAAACTGTCGTTCTCCATGTCCCCTCCAACCCTACTTCACTTGGGGCTGGCATCTTGAGAATGGTTTCTAATCAAGACCTCTGTTGGGAACATACAGTATCAGACGTTCCCATTAAGCGCAACTATGGAGGGTTCTATAAACCAGAGTTAAAATCTTAATAGCTAACAAGCAAATAAGGGGCCAATGCAATTCCTGCAATGTGGGATTAAGATGGTCCAGAGAAGTCAAGGGTGGGTCATCCCAGTGAAAGAGATTTTTCAGAAAGTGTGTCTGGAGTATAAATCTAGAAAAATGTAACTGTTGCAATGCTTTGCAAGTATTACTCAAAAGGTTTTCTTTAAACTGAAACTTATTAAACGATTGAAAGGCCTTTTGTCTAATGATAATTTTCGCACAGAGTTGCAAGGACTAATGTTACCTGTCTTTGACTATTGTAATTCAGTTTTGTTAGGACTTCCTATAAATAGGCTACAGGCCTTACAGGTAGCTCAGAATGCTGCAGCAAGGCTGTTGACTGGTTTACCGCGATTTTGTCACGTTACTCCAATTTTAAAGGAGTTGCATTGGCTTCTGGTCAATTGTGTTCAATTTAAGGTATGTACTATGAATTACAGAGCATTAAATAATGAAACACCCTTTGCAATTGCGACTGCTTTGAAAATCTATCATCCGAGTCGTAGTTTGAGATCAGTTGACAAATTACTGTTAAATGTGCCTACCTTTCAGCAGATCAGACTTGATATCTATCAAGCTTCTATGGTCTGACTTTTGAGCTGCGAAGTATTGATTCTGTGTTGCAATTTAGAAAAGTATTGAAGGCACACCTGTTTAATTTGGCAGACTGTACTTAGGCAAGACTTTTTGGTTAGGTTCACTCTCTGTGTGCCGAGCAAGACACACTGGTATTTACTATGATGTGTGTTATTGCATATTAATTGGTTTTTTTTTGTCTGTTTTAATATTTTATGTATGTCTACTTTGTACGCTGCTTGGAACTGTGGATAGCGCGGATAATAAATAGTTTAAATAAATAAAGCATACCTTGATATCTGTTTTTCTTTGGTGTCTCGGAAAGAATACAGGTGGAGTGCAAACATCGTGACATATTTTTCAAAGAATTTAACCCAGATAACAAGTCATGACCAAATACTTTGGGCTGAAAATTGTTTTGCACTCGGTGGCTAAAAGTGTGCAGTTAGGGGGTAATATTCCTCCCATGATGGTTAGTGGCTTTTAATCTATTTTCAACCGTGTGCTGACTTAAGCCAGAATCTGGGTCCTGGTATAGAAGAACCAGGTATTTGCAGTCACCCAGAGGTTAACCGGGCACCAGCTGATATTCAGAATGGTGCCCAATTAGCTCAGTGGATAAAGGTAGAACACCCTTTCTGCTGCCCTAACGTTATCCGTTTACTTAACCAGTAGTGAACTGAATATCACTGTTAACTAGTTAAGTGCCAGCTGCGCCCACAGACCACCCCAGCACTAACCAGATAGCGCGGTGGTGATTAGAGGCAATATTCAGTATGCCCCTGAATATTGGCAGATGATCAACTCAGCAGGCTCTGGAGCCTCTCCTGCCCGGTTAAACCCTTTTGAATCTGTGGCTCTTAGGTTTCACTGCGCTTGTTCTCAATATCTAATATAATAATTTGCTCCTCCAACATTCCAATGTGTCTCACTGGGATCATAACCACCTGCTGACGTCACTCCTCCAACGTTCTCCGTCCCTCCTCCCTCCCAGTTCCATGGGACCCTGGAACTGGGAGGGACGGAGGGACAGAGGGAGGGGGGGACCCTGGAAATGGGAGGGAGGGAGGGGACACTGGAACTCGGAGGGGGGGGGGAGGGAGAGAGGGGGCCTGGAACTCGGAGGGAGGTGGAGGGGGCAGGGGAGAGATGCTGCACATGGATGGATGTCGGGGGCAGGGCACAGAGGACGTTGCCTGCATATGGATGAATGCAGGGGAGACAGCATAATCCAGGGGAGGGAGGGGACGACCCTGGAACTCAGAGGCAGGGAGGGAGGGACGACCCTGGAACTGGGAGGAAGGGGGGGGGGCCCTGGCACACACTCTCATGCTCACACACACACTCTCTCTCTCACAGACACACTCGCACCCAGTCTCACTCCCTCTCTGTCACACACACACGCACATTCACTCTCTCTCTCTCTCTCTCTCTCTCTCTCTCTCACACAGTCACTTTCACATACACTCTCTCAAACATACACACTCCGAGGAAAACCTTGCTAGTGCCCGTTTCATTTGTGTCAGAAATGGGCCTTTTTTACTAATAATGCATAAATCTCATATACCATCAAACACTAAGGGGCCCTTTTACTAAGCTGCATAGGCGCCTGTGCACACCCAACACACGCCAGTTTGGAACTACTGCCCGGCTATTGTATAGCCCAGGCAGTAATTTCATTTTTTATAGGCGCCCACTACACGCGCCGGAAAATATAGGCTGCACCCTATGCCTGGAGTAAACTTCCTGAGCCCCTACGTCTTGCCCCATCCTTGGCCACCTTTAAATCTAGACTGAAAGCCCACTTCTTTAACATTGCTTTTGACTCGTAACCACTCGCCTCCACCTACCCTCCTCTCCTCCTTCCTGTACACATTAATTGATTTGATTTACTTACTTTATTTTTTGTCTATTAGATTGTAAGCTCTGAGCAGGGACTGTCTTTCTTCTATGTTTGTGCAGCGCTGCGTACGCCTTGTAGCGCTATAGAAATGCTAAATAATAGTAGTAGTAGTAGTGCTAACCGGGCAGTAATCGGCATTATATGCACGCTGATGATTACTGCCCGGTTAACACGTGAGACCTCACTGGTAAGTGAATGTTTGGCGGTAAGGTCTCAGGCCCAAAATGGACACCTGCCAATTTTCATTTTGCCGCATGTCCATTTTCGGCCCCCCCAAAAATGATGCCTTTTTTAAAGCACGCTGAGAAACAGATCTGCACGCATGCAAAACATGCACCTACATTAGTGCAGGCCGTTTTTCAGCACACCTAATGCAGGCCTACTGTGCACTAGAAACACACTACTGTGGGAAGCGCTGAGGTGTCCTGCGATAGTGTGCTGCCTATCGCATGCTAATCCCGTATATTACGGAGGTGTAAATGTAAACACATGGAAAGGAAACAGTGGACATAATCAGTAAAAGTGAAAATCACCAATAATGTGCAACAATCTTTGATGCTGCATCATAGCATAGAGAACTTTTAGTATTTTGATTCAGCAGTTTGCTAATGTTTTCATAGCCCTACTGTTGCACTACGATAGACTTCCTGACACAGGCCATACAGCCAGAACATGGCTGTGTCGAGTCTTCTTATATGTGACTAAAGATTGTTGCATGCTATTAGTGATTTTGCTTTTATTGATCGTCTCCACTGTTTCCTTTCCATGTGTTTCGATCTGTGGTGGTTGGTTGGTTGGTTCGTCCCTGTCTGGAGGTGTAAATCTAAACTCTGGGTGCTGAAGACTCATGGTATCCCATGGTGTGTGTTTGCATATGTAGGATCACAGAAAGTGTGCATCTCCATACTCCACATAGTACCTGCTCCTCCTCCTCTTAGCTTATGGGTCGCATAATCGCATTTGAAAGGAAGGTGTGCAGAATGAGAAAATGTTCCTGCACTGCTGGCCTGCTGATTTTGTTTGCTGTGTTGCCATCAGGGCCAGATTTAAACCGGGAACACTCCTGTGCTTGGGAGGGGAAGGATTCCTCCCAATCACCCCTGCCCAGATCATCCTCTCTGCCATTAGTACATCATCCTTTCCAAGCCTCTCTG